>NC_141691.1:382193955-382242950 GCF_964263255.1 Lissotriton vulgaris | reverse complement strand
TGTCGGCAATGATGTCTGTTCCCCTTTCTGCGTGGCGTGCAGCGCGCGGCAGCAAGAAGAAGCTGCTCAAAAAAGACACGCGCTTCCGCTGGCCTGACTTTAAAATACGGTCAAGTGACTGACTGTGTGTTCTGAAAGAGGATGTGGGGACCAGTGACCTTGAAATAGCATCTGTTGTTTGGTGTTGACGTCTGTTACGACTGCACAAAAACACAAACTCAGCCCGATAATGTCAGGATCTATAAACCACATTTCCACACACTGAGGGAAAAAAGCAGAATTAGAACTGTAGCCTGTTTCCAGTAACAGGCGAAGCACATTAAGACTACATCTTAAATTGACTTGAACATTTGATGTTTCCAATTAATCTCTAACCTATGAAGAAATAATCGGCGGACAAAAACAAGCTGCCGTTGTTAACTAGTCATGTCAGTTTTCCTATTGCAGATTCCTCTCATTGGACCCACAATAACCCCCACCCCCCTGTCTATGTTAAATATGGTCAAAAAGCAGCAGAGCATAGTTGGTCGGCCTGTCCTTCCCATCTTCCCTCCCAGGGGCAGTGCATTTATCGTGCTGCTGATACCGACAACATCATGTTGAAACCTTTTCTGCACCGAAGAGATGGAAGCGGCGGCCTGGAGCCAGTCCTGTTGATTCAAAGGAAAGGTTTTTTAAGAGGAGCGCCAACACTACTGGGGCAGCGCTGTGACTCAACTTTGTTTCGTATGGGGGCTCTACATATGATCAGTAAATCCTTTTAGATGCAATTAGGGTGCAGCCATGGCTCTAGAACCGAGGCTGGGAGGGATGATCCTTTCATAAAAGCTATCTCAAAGCCAGTGTCTGGGCAAACCTAACCATCAGTGCTAGATGTAGAGGCCTGAAGCTTAAAAAGCTGTTTACTATTTAATTTGCACTAATGTGCGAAGGGTGGAGTCAGCTGGGGTTATAGACTCCTACAGGGCATTCTCATGAGGCCATTGCAAAACAAACAAAAAAAAAACACAAATCATGAGGCCATTGCAAAACAAACACAAACATGCATTTGCAATGCAATAGGTCTCGGATTAGGAAAGTTTGAGCTATTGGTATTGTAAACAACACATTTTTTATTAATATTTTGTTTTTGAAAATACCGAAATTAATAGTACAATTGGGGTGGGGTCGCACACTGCTCACACACCAGCGGGATCGCCCCTAAGCACTGTGGTAAGTGTAGTTCGTGTTCTGCGATGCATCTTCTTTCGATTCTCTGCTATCTTCGCTCTCTTCGCCATCCCTGTACACGTGTTTCGGGGTATTTACCCCTCATCAGCAGGGATTAGGCCATCTTCTGGGGTTGCCGGTGGCTGCCAAATATTACCAGGTTTAGTACCACTCCAGGTGCGCAGGTGCAGGGTCCTAGGCTCGTCAGCCAGCTGCTCAAGGGAGCATTAACATTACAATTGGGGTGGGGTCGCACACTGCTCACACACCAGCGGGATCGCCCCTAAGGACTGTAGTAAGTGTAGTTCGTGTTCTGCGATGCATCTTCTTTCGATTCTCTGCTATCTTCGCTCTCTTCGCCATCCCTGTACACGTGTTTCAGGGTATTTACCCCTCATCAGCAGGGAGTGGTACTATACCTGGCAGATATTGGCAGCCATCGGCAACCCCAGAACACGGCCTATCCCTGCTGATGAGGGGTGATACCCCGAAACACGTGTCCAGGGATGGCGAAGACAGCGAGGATAGCAGAAGATCGAAAGATGATGCATCGCAAACACGTTACTACATTGACCAGAGTCCTTAGGGGCGACACCGCCGGTGTGTGAGTAGTGTGCGACCCCACCCCCATTTGTAACTTTAAAGCTCCCTTGAGCAGCGGGCTGACGAGCCTGGGATTCCGCAACTACGCGCCTGAGTGGTACTATACCTGGCAGATCTTGACAGCCATCGGCAACCCCAGAACATGGCCTATCCCTGCTGACGCGGGGTGATACCCCGAAACACGTGTCCAGGGATGGCGAAGACAGCGAGGATAGCAGAAGATCAAAAGATGATGCATCGCGAACACGTTACTACATTGACCAGAGTCCTTAGGGACGACACTGCCGGTGTGTGAGTAGTGTGCGACCCCACCCCCATTTGTAACTTTAAAGCTTCCTTGAGCAGCGGGATGACGAGCCTGGGATCCCGCACCTACGCGCCTGAGTGGTACTATACTGGCAGATATTGGCAGCCATTTGCAACCCCAGAACACGGCCTATCCCTGCTAACGAGGGGTGATACCCGGAAACACGTGTCCAGGGATGGCGAAAACAGCGAGGATAGCAGAAGTTCGTAAGATGATGCATCGCGAACACGTTACTACATTGACCAGAGTCATTAGGGGCGACACTGCCGGTGTGTGAGTAGTGTGCGACTCCACCCCCATTTGTAACTTTAAAGCTCCCTTGAGCAGCGGGCTGATGAGACTGGGATCCCGCACCTACGCGCCTGAGTGGTACTATACCTGGCAGATATTGGCAGCCATTTGCAACCCCAGAACACGGCCTATCCCTGCTGCCGAGGGGTGATACCCCGAAACACGTGTCCAGGGATGGCGAAGACAGCGAGGATAGCAGAAGATCGAAAGATGATGCATCGCGAACACGTTACTACATTGACCAGAGTCCTTAGGGGCGACACCGCCGGTGTGTGAGTAGTGTGCGACCCCACCCCCATTTGTAACTTTAAAGCTCCCTTGAGCAACTGCGTAAAGAGCCTGGGATCCCGCACCTACGCGCCTGAGTGGTACTATACCTGGCAGATATTGGCAGCCATCGGCAACCCCAGAACACGGCCTATCCCTGCTAACGAGGGGTGATACCCGGAAACACGTGTCCAGGGATGGCGAAAACAGCGAGGATAGCAGAAGATCGTAAGATGATGCATCGCGAACACGTTACTACATTGACCAGAGTCCTTAGGGGCGACACCGCCGGTGTGTGAGTAGTGTGCGACCCCACCACCATTTGTAACTTTAAAGCTCCCTTGAGCAGCGGGCTGACGAGCCTGGGATCCCGCACCTACGGGCCTGAGTAGTACTAGACCTGGCAGATATTGGCAGCCATTTTCAACCCCAGAACACGGCCCATCCCTGCTGACGAGGGGTGATACCCCGAAACACGTGTCCAGGGATGGCGAAGACAGCGAGGATAGCAGAAGATTGAAAGATGATGCATCGCGAACACGTTACTACATTGACCAGAGTCCTTAGGGGCGACACCGCCGGTGTGTGAGTAGTGTGCGACCCCACCCCCATTTGTAACTTTAAAGCTCCCTTCAGCAGCGGGCTGACGAGCCTGGGATCCCGCACCTACGCGCCTGAGTGGTACTATACCTGGCAGATATTGGCAGCCATCGGCAACCCCAGAACACGGCCTATCCCTGCTGACGAGGGGTGATACCCCGAAACACGTGTCCAGGGATGGCGAAGACAGCGAGGATAGCAGAAGATCGAAAGATGATGCATCGCAAACACGTTACTACATTGACCAGAGTCCTTAGGGGCGACACCGCCGGTGTGTGAGTAGTGTGCGACCCCACCCCCATTTGTAACTTTAAAGCTCCCTTGAGCAGCGGGCTGACGAGCCTGGGATTCCGCAACTACGCGCCTGAGTGGTACTATACCTGGCAGATCTTGACAGCCATCGGCAACACCAGAACATGGCCTATCCCTGCTGACGCGGGGTGATACCCCGAAACACGTGTCCAGGGATGGCGAAGACAGCGAGGATAGCAGAAGATCAAAAGATGATGCATCGCGAACACGTTACTACATTGACCAGAGTCCTTAGGGGCGACACTGCCGGTGTGTGAGTAGTGTGCGACCCCACCCCCATTTGTAACTTTAAAGCTCCCTTGAGCAGCGGGATGACGAGCCTGGGATCCCGCACCTACGCGCCTGAGTGGTACTATACCTGGCAGATATTGGCAGCCATCGGCAACCCCAGAACACCGCCTATCCCTGCTGACGAGGGGTGATACCCCGAAACACGTGTCCAGGGATGGCGAAGACAGCGAGGATAGTAGAAGATCGAAAGAAGATGCATCGCGAACACGTTACTACATTGACCAGAGTCCTTAGGGGCGACACCGCTGGTGTGTGAGTAGTGTGCGACCCCACCCCCATTTGTAACTTTAAAGCTCCCTTGAGCAGCGGGCTGACGAGCCTGGGATCCCGCACCTACGCGCCTGAGTGGTACTATACCTGGCAGATATTGGCAGCCATCGGCAACCCCAGAACACGGCCTATCCCTGCTGACGAGGGGTGATACCCCGAAACACGTGTCCAGGGATGGCGAAGACAGCGAGGATAGCAGAAGATCGAAAGATGATGCATTGCGAACACGTTACTACATTGACCAGAGTCATTAGGGGCGACACCGCCGGTGTGTGAGTAGTGTGCGACCCCACCACCATTTGTAACTTTAAAGCTCCCTTGAGCAGCGGGCTGACGAGCCTGGGATCCCGCACCTACGGGCCTGAGTAGTACTAGACCTGGCAGATATTGGCAGCCATTTGCAACCCCAGAACACGGCCTATCCCTGCTGACGAGGGGTGATACCCCGAAACACATGTCCAGGGATTGCGAAGACAGCGAGGATAGCAGAAGATTGAAAGATGATGCATCGCGAACACGTTACTACATTGACCAGAGTCCTTAGGGGCGACACCGCCGGTGTGTGAGTAGTGTGCGACCCCACCCCCATTTGTAACTTTAAAGCTCCCTTCAGCAGCGGGCTGACGAGCCTGGGATCCCGCACCTACGCGCCTGAGTGGTACTATACCTGGCAGATATTGGCAGCCATCGGCAACCCCAGAACACGGCCTATCCCTGCTGACGAGGGGTGATACCCCGAAACACGTGTCCAGGGATGGCGAAGACAGCGAGGATAGCAGAAGATCGAAAGATGATGCATCGCGAACACGTTACTACATTGACCAGAGTCCTTAGGGGCGACACCGCCGGTTTGTGAGTAGTGTGCGACCCCACCCCCATTTGTAACTTTAAAGCTCCCTTGAGCAGCTGGGTAACGAGCCTGGGATCCCGCACCTACGCGCCTGAGTGGTACTATACCTGGCAGATATTGGCAGCCATCGGCAACCCCAGAACACGGCCTATCCCTACTAACGAGGGGTGATACCCGGAAACACGTGTCCAGGGATGGCGAAAACAGCGAGGATAGCAGAAGATCGTAGGATGATGCATCGCGAACACGTTACTACATTGACCAGAGTCCTTAGGGGCGACACCGCCGATGTGTGAGTAGTGTGCGACCCCACCCCCATTTGTAACTTTTAAGCTCCCTTGAGCAGCGGGCTGACGAGCCTGGTATCCCGCACCTACGCGTCTGAGTGGTACTATACCTGGCAGATATTGGCAACCATCGGCAAACCCCAGAACACGGCCTATCCCTGCTGACGAGGGGTGATACCCCGAAACACGTGTCCAGGGATGGCGAAGACAGTGAGGATAGCAGAAGATCGAAAGATGATGCATCGCGAACACGTTACTACATTGACCAGAGTCCTTAGGGGCGACACCGCCGGTGTGTGAGTAGTGTGCGACCCCACCCCCATTTGTAACTTTAAAGCTCCCTTGAGCAGCGGGCTGACAAGCCTGGGATCCCGCACCTACGCGCCTGAGTGGTACTATACCTGGCAGATATTGGCAGCCATCGGCAGCCCCAGAGCACGGCCTATCCCTGCTGACGAGGGGTGATACCTCGAAACACGTGTCCAGGGATGGCGAAGACAGCGAGGATAGCAGAAGATCGAAAGATGATGCATTGCGAACTCGTTACTACATTGACCAGAGTCCTTAGGGGCGGCACCGCCGGTGTGTGAGTAGTGTGCGACTCCACCCCCATTTGCAACTTTAAAGCTCCCTTGAAGAGTGGGCTGATGAGACTGGGATCCCGCACCTACGCGCCTGAGTGGTACTATACCTGGCAGATATTGGCAGCCATCGGCAACCCCAGAACATGGCCTATCCCTGCTGACGAGGGGTGATACCACGAAACACGTGTCCAGGGATGGCAAAGACAGCGAGGATAGCAGAAGATCGAAAGATGATGCTTTGCGAACACGTTACTACATTGACCTGAGTCCGTAGGGGCGACACCGCCGGTGTGTGAGTAGTGTGCGACCCCACCCCCATTTGTAACTTTAAAGCTCCCTTGAGCAGCTGGCTGACGAGCCTGGGATCCCGCACCTACGCGCCTGAGTGGTACTATACCTGGCAGATATTGGCAGCCATCTGCAACCCCAGAACACGGCCTATCACTGCTGACGAGGGGTGATACCCCGAAACACGTGTCCAGGGATGGCGAAGACAGCAAGGATAGCAGAAGATCGAAAGATGATGCATTGCGAACACGTTACTACATTGACCAGAGTCCTTAGGGGCGACATCGCCGGTGTGTGAGTAGTGTGCGACCCCACCCCCATTTGTAACTTTAAAGCTCCCTTGAGCAGCTGGTTAACGAGCCTGGGATCCCGCACCTACGCGCCTGAGTGGTACTATACCTGGCAGATATTGGCAGCCATCGGCAACCCCAGAACACGGCCTATCCCTGCTAACGAGGGGTGATACCCGGAAACACGTGTCCAGGGATGGCGAAAACAGCGAGGATAGCAAAAGATCTAAAGATGATGCATCGCGAACACGTTACTACATTGACCAGAGTCCTTAGGGGCGACACCGCCGGTGTGTGAGTAGTGTGCGACCCCACCCCCATTTTGTAACTTTAAAGCTCCCTTGAGCAGCTGGTTAACGAGCCTGGGATCCCGCACCTACGCGCCTGAGTGGTACTATACCTGGCAGATATTGGCAGCCATCGGCAACCCCAGAACACGGCCTATCCCTGCTAACAAGGGGTGATATCCGGAAACACGTGTCCAGGGATGGCGAAAACAGCGAGGATAGCAAAAGATCTAAAGATGATGCATCGCGAACACGTTACTACATTGACCAGAGTCCTTAGGGGCGACACCGCCGGTGTGTGAGTAGTGTGCGACCCCACCCCCATTTGTAACTTTTAAGCTCCCTTGAGCAGCGGGCTGACGAGCCTGGTATCCCGCACCTACGCGTCTGAGTGGTACTATACCTGGCAGATATTGGCAACCATCGGCAACCCCAGAACACGGCCTATCCCTGCTGACGAGGGGTGATACCCCGAAACACGTGTCCAGGGATGGCGAAGACAGCGAGGATAGCAGAAGATCGAAAGATGATGCATCGCGAACACGTTACTACATTGACCAGAGTCCTTAGGGGCGACACCGCCGGTGTGTGAGTAGTGTGCGACCCCACCCCCATTTGTAACTTTAAAGCTCCCTTGAGCAGCGGGCTGACAAGCCTGGGATCCCGCACCTACGCGCCTGAGTGGTACTATACCTGGCAGATATTGGCAGCCATCGGCAGCCCCAGAACACGGCCTATCCCTGCTGACGAGGGGTGATACCTCGAAACACGTGTCCAGGGATGGCGAAGACAGCGAGGATAGCAGAAGATCGAAAGATGATGCATTGCGAACTCGTTACTACATTGACCAGAGTCCTTAGGGGCGGCACCGCCGGTGTGTGAGTAGTGTGCGACTCCACCCCCATTTGCAACTTTAAAGCTCCCTTGAAGAGTGGGCTGAGGAGACTGGGATCCCGCACCTACGCGCCTGAGTGGTACTATACCTGGCAGATATTGGCAGCCATCGGCAACCCCAGAACATGGCCTATTCCTGCTGACGAGGGGTGATACCACGAAACACGTGTCCAGGGATGGCGAAGACAGCGAGGATAGCAGAAGATCGAAAGATGATGCTTTGCGAACACGTTACTACATTGACCTGAGTCCGTAGGGGCGACACCGCCGGTGTGTGAGTAGTGTGCGACCCCACCCCCATTTGTAACTTTAAAGCTCCCTTGAGCAGCTGGCTGACGAGCCTGGGATCCCGCACCTACGCGCCTGAGTGGTACTATACCTGGCAGATATTGGCAGCCATCTGCAACCCCAGAACATGGCCTATCACTGCTGACGAGGGGTGATACCCCGAAACACGTGTCCAGGGATGGCGAAGACAGTGAGGATAGCAGAAGATCGAAAGATGATGCATTGCGAACACGTTACTACATTGACCAGAGTCCTTAGGGGCGACACCGCCGGTGTGTGAGTAGTGTGCGACCCCACCCCCATTTGTAACTTTAAAGCTCCCTTGAGCAGCTGGTTAACGAGCCTGGGATCCCGCACCTACGCGCCTGAGTGGTACTATACCTGGCAGATATTGGCAGCCATCGGCAACCCCAGAACACGGCCTATCCCTGCTAACGAGGGGTGATACCCGGAAACACGTGTCCAGGGATGGCGAAAACAGCGAGGATAGCAAAAGATCTAAAGATGATGCATCGCGAACACGTTACTACATTGACCAGAGTCCTTAGGGGCGACACCGCCGGTGTGTGAGTAGTGTGCGACCCCACCCCCATTTGTAACTTTAAAGCTCCCTTGAGCAGCGGAATGACGAGCCTGGGATCCCGCACCTACGCGCCTGAGTAGTACTAGACCTGGCAGATATTGGCAGCCATCGGCAACTCCAGAACACGGCCTATCCCTCCTGACGAGGGGTGATACCCCGAAACACGTGTCCAGGGATGGTGAAGACAGCGAGGATAGCAGAAGATCGAAAGATGATGAATTGCGAACACGTTACTACATTGACCAGAGTCCTTAGGGGCGGCACCGCCGGTGTGTGAGTAGTGTGCAACCCCACCCCAATTTGTAACTTTAAAGCTCCCTTGAGCAGCTGGCTAACGAGCCTGGGATCCCGCACCTACGGGCCTGAGTGGTACTATACCTAGCAGATATTGGCAGCCATCCGCAACCCCAGAACACGGCCTATCCTTGCTGACGAGGGGTGATACCCCGAAACACGTGTCCAGGGTTGGCGAAGACAGCGAGGATAGCAGAAGATCGAAAGATGATGCATTGCGAACACGTTACTACATTGATCAGAGTCCTTAGGGGCGACACCGCCGGTGTGTGAGTAGTGTGCGACTCCACCCCCATTTGTAACTTTAAAGCTCCCTTGAGCAGCTTGCTGATGAGACTGGGATCCCGCACCTACGCGCCTGAGTGGTACTATACCTGGCAGATATTGGCAGCCATCGGCAACCCCAGAACACGGCCTATCCCTGCTGACGAGGGGTGATACCCCGAAACACGTGTCCAGGGATGGCGAAGACAGCGAGGATAGCAGAAGATCGAAAGATGATGCATCGCGAACACGTTACTACATTGACCAGAGTCCTTAGGGGCGACACTGCCGGTGTGTGAGTAGTGTGCGACCCCACCCCCATTTGTAACTTTAAAGCTCCCTTGAGCAGCTGGTTAACGAGCCTGGGATCCCGCACCTACGCGCCTGAGTGGTACTATACCTGGCAGATATTGGCAGCCATCGGCAACCCCAGAACACGGCCTATCCCTGCTAACGAGGGGTGATACCCCAACACACGTGTCCAGGGATGGCGAAGACAGCGAGGATAGCAGAAGATCGAAAGATGATGCATCGCGAACACGTTACTACATTGACCAGAGTCCTTAGGGGCGACACCGCCGGTGTGTGAGTAGTGTGCGACCCCACCCCCATTTGTAACTTTAAAGCTCCCTTCAGCAGCGGGCTGACGAGCCTGGGATCCCGCACCTACGCGCCTGAGTGGTACTATACCTGGCAGATATTGGCAGCCATCGGCAACCCCAGAACACGGCCTATCCCTGCTGACGAGGGGTGATACCCCGAAACACGTGTCCAGGGATGGCGAAGACAGCGAGGATAGCAGAAGATCGAAAGATGATGCATCGCAAACACGTTACTACATTGACCAGAGTCCTTAGGGGCGACACCGCCGGTGTGTGAGTAGTGTGCGACCCCACCCCCATTTGTAACTTTAAAGCTCCCTTGAGCAGCGGGCTGACGAGCCTGGGATTCCGCAACTACGCGCCTGAGTGGTACTATACCTGGCAGATCTTGACAGCCATCGGCAACACCAGAACATGGCCTATCCCTGCTGACGCGGGGTGATACCCCGAAACACGTGTCTAGGGATGGCGAAGACAGCGAGGATAGCAGAAGATCAAAAGATGATGCATCGCGAACACGTTACTACATTGACCAGAGTCCTTAGGGGCGACACTGCCGGTGTGTGAGTAGTGTGCGACCCCACCCCCATTTGTAACTTTAAAGCTCCCTTGAGCAGCGGGATGACGAGCCTGGGATCCCGCACCTACGCGCCTGAGTGGTACTATACCTGGCAGATATTGGCAGCCATCGGCAACCCCAGAACACCGCCTATCCCTGCTGACGAGGGGTGATACCCCGAAACACGTGTCCAGGGATGGCGAAGACAGCGAGGATAGTAGAAGATCGAAAGAAGATGCATCGCGAACACGTTACTACATTGACCAGAGTCCTTAGGGGCGACACCGCTGGTGTGTGAGTAGTGTGCGACCCCACCCCCATTTGTAACTTTAAAGCTCCCTTGAGCAGCGGGATGACGAGCCTGGGATCCCGCACCTACGCGCCTGAGTGGTACTATACCTGGCAGATATTGGCAGCCATCGGCAACCCCAGAACACCGCCTATCCCTGCTGACGAGGGGTGATACCCCGAAACACGTGTCCAGGGATGGCGAAGACAGCGAGGATAGTAGAAGATCGAAAGAAGATGCATCGCGAACACGTTACTACATTGACCAGAGTCCTTAGGGGCGACACCGCTGGTGTGTGAGTAGTGTGCGACCCCACCCCCATTTGTAACTTTAAAGCTCCCTTGAGCAGCGGGCTGACGAGCCTGGGATCCCGCACCTACGCGCCTGAGTGGTACTATACCTGGCAGATATTGGCAGCCATCGGCAACCCCAGAACACGGCCTATCCCTGCTGACGAGGGGTGATACCCCGAAACACGTGTCCAGGGACGGCGAAGACAGCGAGGATAGCAGAAGATCGAAAGATGATGCTTTGCGAACACGTTACTACATTGACCTGAGTCCGTAGGGGCGACACCGCCGGTGTGTGAGTAGTGTGCGACCCCACCCCCATTTGTAACTTTAAAGCTCCCTTGAGCAGCTGGCTGACGAGCCTGGGATCCCGCACCTACGCGCCTGAGTGGTACTATACCTGGCAGATATTGGCAGCCATCTGCAACCCCAGAACATGGCCTATCACTGCTGACGAGGGGTGATACCCCGAAACACGTGTCCAGGGATGGCGAAGACAGTGAGGATAGCAGAAGATCGAAAGATGATGCATTGCGAACACGTTACTACATTGACCAGAGTCCTTAGGGGCGACACCGCCGGTGTGTGAGTAGTGTGCGACCCCACCCCCATTTGTAACTTTAAAGCTCCCTTGAGCAGCTGGTTAACGAGCCTGGGATCCCGCACCTACGCGCCTGAGTGGTACTATACCTGGCAGATATTGGCAGCCATCGGCAACCCCAGAACACGGCCTATCCCTGCTAACGAGGGGTGATACCCGGAAACACGTGTCCAGGGATGGCGAAAACAGCGAGGATAGCAAAAGATCTAAAGATGATGCATCGCGAACACGTTACTACATTGACCAGAGTCCTTAGGGGCGACACCGCCGGTGTGTGAGTAGTGTGCGACCCCACCCCCATTTGTAACTTTAAAGCTCCCTTGAGCAGCGGAATGACGAGCCTGGGATCCCGCACCTACGCGCCTGAGTAGTACTAGACCTGGCAGATATTGGCAGCCATCGGCAACTCCAGAACACGGCCTATCCCTCCTGACGAGGGGTGATACCCCGAAACACGTGTCCAGGGATGGTGAAGACAGCGAGGATAGCAGAAGATCGAAAGATGATGAATTGCGAACACGTTACTACATTGACCAGAGTCCTTAGGGGCGGCACCGCCGGTGTGTGAGTAGTGTGCAACCCCACCCCAATTTGTAACTTTAAAGCTCCCTTGAGCAGCTGGCTAACGAGCCTGGGATCCCGCACCTACGGGCCTGAGTGGTACTATACCTAGCAGATATTGGCAGCCATCCGCAACCCCAGAACACGGCCTATCCTTGCTGACGAGGGGTGATACCCCGAAACACGTGTCCAGGGTTGGCGAAGACAGCGAGGATAGCAGAAGATCGAAAGATGATGCATTGCGAACACGTTACTACATTGATCAGAGTCCTTAGGGGCGACACCGCCGGTGTGTGAGTAGTGTGCGACTCCACCCCCATTTGTAACTTTAAAGCTCCCTTGAGCAGCTTGCTGATGAGACTGGGATCCCGCACCTACGCGCCTGAGTGGTACTATACCTGGCAGATATTGGCAGCCATCGGCAACCCCAGAACACGGCCTATCCCTGCTGACGAGGGGTGATACCCCGAAACACGTGTCCAGGGATGGCGAAGACAGCGAGGATAGCAGAAGATCGAAAGATGATGCATCGCGAACACGTTACTACATTGACCAGAGTCCTTAGGGGCGACACTGCCGGTGTGTGAGTAGTGTGCGACCCCACCCCCATTTGTAACTTTAAAGCTCCCTTGAGCAGCTGGTTAACGAGCCTGGGATCCCGCACCTACGCGCCTGAGTGGTACTATACCTGGCAGATATTGGCAGCCATCGGCAACCCCAGAACACGGCCTATCCCTGCTAACGAGGGGTGATACCCCAACACACGTGTCCAGGGATGGCGAAGACAGCGAGGATAGCAGAAGATCGAAAGATGATGCATCGCGAACACGTTACTACATTGACCAGAGTCCTTAGGGGCGACACCGCCGGTGTGTGAGTAGTGTGCGACCCCACCCCCATTTGTAACTTTAAAGCTCCCTTCAGCAGCGGGCTGACGAGCCTGGGATCCCGCACCTACGCGCCTGAGTGGTACTATACCTGGCAGATATTGGCAGCCATCGGCAACCCCAGAACACGGCCTATCCCTGCTGACGAGGGGTGATACCCCGAAACACGTGTCCAGGGATGGCGAAGACAGCGAGGATAGCAGAAGATCGAAAGATGATGCATCGCAAACACGTTACTACATTGACCAGAGTCCTTAGGGGCGACACCGCCGGTGTGTGAGTAGTGTGCGACCCCACCCCCATTTGTAACTTTAAAGCTCCCTTGAGCAGCGGGCTGACGAGCCTGGGATTCCGCAACTACGCGCCTGAGTGGTACTATACCTGGCAGATCTTGACAGCCATCGGCAACACCAGAACATGGCCTATCCCTGCTGACGCGGGGTGATACCCCGAAACACGTGTCTAGGGATGGCGAAGACAGCGAGGATAGCAGAAGATCAAAAGATGATGCATCGCGAACACGTTACTACATTGACCAGAGTCCTTAGGGGCGACACTGCCGGTGTGTGAGTAGTGTGCGACCCCACCCCCATTTGTAACTTTAAAGCTCCCTTGAGCAGCGGGATGACGAGCCTGGGATCCCGCACCTACGCGCCTGAGTGGTACTATACCTGGCAGATATTGGCAGCCATCGGCAACCCCAGAACACCGCCTATCCCTGCTGACGAGGGGTGATACCCCGAAACACGTGTCCAGGGATGGCGAAGACAGCGAGGATAGTAGAAGATCGAAAGAAGATGCATCGCGAACACGTTACTACATTGACCAGAGTCCTTAGGGGCGACACCGCTGGTGTGTGAGTAGTGTGCGACCCCACCCCCATTTGTAACTTTAAAGCTCCCTTGAGCAGCGGGCTGACGAGCCTGGGATCCCGCACCTACGCGCCTGAGTGGTACTATACCTGGCAGATATTGGCAGCCATCGGCAACCCCAGAACACGGCCTATCCCTGCTGACGAGGGGTGATACCCCGAAACACGTGTCCAGGGATGGCGAAGACAGCGAGGATAGCAGAAGATCGAAAGATGATGCATTGCGAACACGTTACTACATTGACCAGAGTCATTAGGGGCGACACCGCCGGTGTGTGAGTAGTGTGCGACCCCACCACCATTTGTAACTTTAAAGCTCCCTTGAGCAGCGGGCTGACGAGCCTGGGATCCCGCACCTACGGGCCTGAGTAGTACTAGACCTGGCAGATATTGGCAGCCATTTGCAACCCCAGAACACGGCCTATCCCTGCTGACGAGGGGTGATACCCCGAAACACATGTCCAGGGATTGCGAAGACAGCGAGGATAGCAGAAGATTGAAAGATGATGCATCGCGAACACGTTACTACATTGACCAGAGTCCTTAGGGGCGACACCGCCGGTGTGTGAGTAGTGTGCGACCCCACCCCCATTTGTAACTTTAAAGCTCCCTTCAGCAGCGGGCTGACGAGCCTGGGATCCCGCACCTACGCGCCTGAGTGGTACTATACCTGGCAGATATTGGCAGCCATCGGCAACCCCAGAACACGGCCTATCCCTGCTGACGAGGGGTGATACCCCGAAACACGTGTCCAGGGACGGCGAAGACAGCGAGGATAGCAGAAGATCGAAAGATGATGCATCGCGAACACGTTACTACATTGACCAGAGTCCTTAGGGGCGACACCGCCGGTTTGTGAGTAGTGTGCGACCCCACCCCCATTTGTAACTTTAAAGCTCCCTTGAGCAGCTGGGTAACGAGCCTGGGATCCCGCACCTACGCGCCTGAGTGGTACTATACCTGGCAGATATTGGCAGCCATCGGCAACCCCAGAACACGGCCTATCCCTACTAACGAGGGGTGATACCCGGAAACACGTGTCCAGGGATGGCGAAAACAGCGAGGATAGCAGAAGATCGTAGGATGATGCATCGCGAACACGTTACTACATTGACCAGAGTCCTTAGGGGCGACACCGCCGGTGTGTGAGTAGTGTGCGACCCCACCACCATTTGTAACATTAAAGCTCCCTTGAGCAGCGGGCTGACGAGCCTGGGATCCCGCACCTACGCGCCTGAGTAGTACTAGACCTGTCAGATATTGGCAGCCATCGGCAACCCCAGAACCCGGCCTAACCCTGCTGACGATGGGTGATACCCCGAAACACGTGTCCAGGGATGGCGAAGACAGCGAGGATAGCAGAAGATCGAAAGATGATGCATCGCAAACACGTTACTACATTGACCAGAGTCCTTAGGGGCGACACCGCCGATGTGTGAGTAGTGTGCGACCCCACCCCCATTTGTAACTTTTAAGCTCCCTTGAGCAGCGGGCTGACGAGCCTGGTATCCCGCACCTACGCGTCTGAGTGGTACTATACCTGGCAGATATTGGCAACCATCGGCAAACCCCAGAACACGGCCTATCCCTGCTGACGAGGGGTGATACCCCGAAACACGTGTCCAGGGATGGCGAAGACAGCGAGGATAGCAGAAGATCGAAAGATGATGCATCGCGAACACGTTGCTACATTGACCAGAGTCCTTAGGGGCGACACCGCCGGTGTGTGAGTAGTGTGCGACCCCACCCCCATTTGTAACTTTAAAGCTCCCTTGAGCAGCGGGCTGACAAGCCTGGGATCCCGCACCTACGCGCCTGAGTGGTACTATACCTGGCAGATATTGGCAGCCATCGGCAGCCCCAGAGCACGGCCTATCCCTGCTGACGAGGGGTGATACCTCGAAACACGTGTCCAGGGATGGCGAAGACAGCGAGGATAGCAGAAGATCGAAAGATGATGCATTGCGAACTCGTTACTACATTGACCAGAGTCCTTAGGGGCGGCACCGCCGGTGTGTGAGTAGCCTGCGACTCCACCCCCATTTGCAACTTTAAAGCTCCCTTGAAGAGTGGGCTGATGAGACTGGGATCCCGCACCTACGCGCCTGAGTGGTACTATACCTGGCAGATATTGGCAGCCATCGGCAACCCCAGAACATGGCCTATCCCTGCTGACGAGGGGTGATACCACGAAACACGTGTCCAGGGATGGCAAAGACAGCGAGGATAGCAGAAGATCGAAAGATGATGCTTTGCGAACACGTTACTACATTGACCTGAGTCCGTAGGGGCGACACCGCCGGTGTGTGAGTAGTGTGCGACCCCACCCCCATTTGTAACTTTAAAGCTCCCTTGAGCAGCTGGCTGACGAGCCTGGGATCCCGCACCTACGCGCCTGAGTGGTACTATACCTGGCAGATATTGGCAGCCATCTGCAACCCCAGAACACGGCCTATCACTGCTGACGAGGGGTGATACCCCGAAACACGTGTCCAGGGATGGCGAAGACAGCAAGGATAGCAGAAGATCGAAAGATGATGCATTGCGAACACGTTACTACATTGACCAGAGTCCTTAGGGGCGACATCGCCGGTGTGTGAGTAGTGTGCGACCCCACCCCCATTTGTAACTTTAAAGCTCCCTTGAGCAGCTGGTTAACGAGCCTGGGATCCCGCACCTACGCGCCTGAGTGGTACTATACCTGGCAGATATTGGCAGCCATCGGCAACCCCAGAACACGGCCTATCCCTGCTAACGAGGGGTGATACCCGGAAACACGTGTCCAGGGATGGCGAAAACAGCGAGGATAGCAAAAGATCTAAAGATGATGCATCGCGAACACGTTACTACATTGACCAGAGTCCTTAGGGGCGACACCGCCGGTGTGTGAGTAGTGTGCGACCCCACCCCCATTTTGTAACTTTAAAGCTCCCTTGAGCAGCTGGTTAACGAGCCTGGGATCCCGCACCTACGCGCCTGAGTGGTACTATACCTGGCAGATATTGGCAGCCATCGGCAACCCCAGAACACGGCCTATCCCTGCTAACAAGGGGTGATATCCGGAAACACGTGTCCAGGGATGGCGAAAACAGCGAGGATAGCAAAAGATCTAAAGATGATGCATCGCGAACACGTTACTACATTGACCAGAGTCCTTAGGGGCGACACCGCCGGTGTGTGAGTAGTGTGCGACCCCACCCCCATTTGTAACTTTTAAGCTCCCTTGAGCAGCGGGCTGACGAGCCTGGTATCCCGCACCTACGCGTCTGAGTGGTACTATACCTGGCAGATATTGGCAACCATCGGCAACCCCAGAACACGGCCTAACCCTGCTGACGAGGGGTGATACCCCGAAACACGTGTCCAGGGATGGCGAAGACAGCGAGGATAGCAGAAGATCGAAAGATGATGCATCGCGAACACGTTACTACATTGACCAGAGTCCTTAGGGGCGACACCGCCGGTGTGTGAGTAGTGTGCGACCCCACCCCCATTTGTAACTTTAAAGCTCCCTTGAGCAGCGGGCTGACAAGCCTGGGATCCCGCACCTACGCGCCTGAGTGGTACTATACCTGGCAGATATTGGCAGCCATCGGCAGCCCCAGAACACGGCCTATCCCTGCTGACGAGGGGTGATACCTCGAAACACGTGTCCAGGGATGGCGAAGACAGCGAGGATAGCAGAAGATCGAAAGATGATGCATTGCGAACTCGTTACTACATTGACCAGAGTCCTTAGGGGCGGCACCGCCGGTGTGTGAGTAGTGTGCGACTCCACCCCCATTTGCAACTTTAAAGCTCCCTTGAAGAGTGGGCTGAGGAGACTGGGATCCCGCACCTACGCGCCTGAGTGGTACTATACCTGGCAGATATTGGCAGCCATCGGCAACCCCAGAACATGGCCTATTCCTGCTGACGAGGGGTGATACCACGAAACACGTGTCCAGGGATGGCGAAGACAGCGAGGATAGCAGAAGATCGAAAGATGATGCTTTGCGAACACGTTACTACATTGACCTGAGTCCGTAGGGGCGACACCGCCGGTGTGTGAGTAGTGTGCGACCCCACCCCCATTTGTAACTTTAAAGCTCCCTTGAGCAGCTGGCTGACGAGCCTGGGATCCCGCACCTACGCGCCTGAGTGGTACTATACCTGGCAGATATTGGCAGCCATCTGCAACCCCAGAACATGGCCTATCACTGCTGACGAGGGGTGATACCCCGAAACACGTGTCCAGGGATGGCGAAGACAGTGAGGATAGCAGAAGATCGAAAGATGATGCATTGCGAACACGTTACTACATTGACCAGAGTCCTTAGGGGCGACACCGCCGGTGTGTGAGTAGTGTGCGACCCCACCCCCATTTGTAACTTTAAAGCTCCCTTGAGCAGCTGGTTAACGAGCCTGGGATCCCGCACCTACGCGCCTGAGTGGTACTATACCTGGCAGATATTGGCAGCCATCGGCAACCCCAGAACACGGCCTATCCCTGCTAACGAGGGGTGATACCCGGAAACACGTGTCCAGGGATGGCGAAAACAGCGAGGATAGCAAAAGATCTAAAGATGATGCATCGCGAACACGTTACTACATTGACCAGAGTCCTTAGGGGCGACACCGCCGGTGTGTGAGTAGTGTGCGACCCCACCCCCATTTGTAACTTTAAAGCTCCCTTGAGCAGCGGAATGACGAGCCTGGGATCCCGCACCTACGCGCCTGAGTAGTACTAGACCTGGCAGATATTGGCAGCCATCGGCAACTCCAGAACACGGCCTATCCCTCCTGACGAGGGGTGATACCCCGAAACACGTGTCCAGGGATGGTGAAGACAGCGAGGATAGCAGAAGATCGAAAGATGATGAATTGCGAACACGTTACTACATTGACCAGAGTCCTTAGGGGCGGCACCGCCGGTGTGTGAGTAGTGTGCAACCCCACCCCAATTTGTAACTTTAAAGCTCCCTTGAGCAGCTGGCTAACGAGCCTGGGATCCCGCACCTACGGGCCTGAGTGGTACTATACCTAGCAGATATTGGCAGCCATCCGCAACCCCAGAACACGGCCTATCCTTGCTGACGAGGGGTGATACCCCGAAACACGTGTCCAGGGTTGGCGAAGACAGCGAGGATAGCAGAAGATCGAAAGATGATGCA
This sequence comes from Lissotriton vulgaris, assembly GCF_964263255.1. Lineage (NCBI taxonomy): Eukaryota > Metazoa > Chordata > Amphibia > Caudata > Salamandridae > Lissotriton > Lissotriton vulgaris. Next base: position 382,224,078 of record NC_141691.1, on the reverse strand, counting down.
TTGCGAACACGTTACTACATTGATCAGAGTCCTTAGGGGCGACACCGCCGGTGTGTGAGTAGTGTGCGACTCCACCCCCATTTGTAACTTTAAAGCTCCCTTGAGCAGCTTGCTGATGAGACTGGGATCCCGCACCTACGCGCCTGAGTGGTACTATACCTGGCAGATATTGGCAGCCATCGGCAACCCCAGAACACGGCCTATCCCTGCTGACGAGGGGTGATACCCCGAAACACGTGTCCAGGGATGGCGAAGACAGCGAGGATAGCAGAAGATCGAAAGATGATGCATCGCGAACACGTAACTACATTGACCAGGGTTCTTAGGGGCGACACCGCCGGTGTGTGAGTAGTGTGCGACCCCACCCCCATTTGTAACTTTAAAGCTCCCTTGAGCAGCGGGCTGACGAGCCTGGGATCCCGCACCTACGCGCCTGAGTGGTACTATACCTGGCAGATATTGGCAGCCATCAGCAACCCCAGAACACGGCCTATCCCTGCTAACGAGGGGTGATACCCCAACACACGTGTCCAGGGATGGCGAAGACAGCGAGGATAGCAGAAGATCGAAAGATGATGCATCGCGAACACGTTACTACATTGACCAGAGTCCTTAGGGGCGACACCGCCGGTGTGTGAGTAGTGTGCGACCCCACCCCCATTTGTAACTTTAAAGCTCCCTTGAGCAGCGGGCTGACGAGCCTGGGATCCCACACCTACGCGCCTGAGTAGTACTAGACCTGGCAGATATTGGCAGCCATCGGCAACCCCAGAACACGGCCTATCCCTGCTGACCAAGGGTGATACCCAGAAACACGTGTCCAGGGATGGTGAAGACAGAGAGGATAGCAGAAGATCGAAAGATAATGCATCGCGAACACGTTACTACATTGACCAGAGTCCTTAGGGGCGACACTGCCGGTGTGTGAGTAGTGTGCGGCCCTACCCCCATTTGTAACTTTAAAGCTCCCTTGAGCAGCGGGCTGATGAGCCTGGGATCCCGCACCTACGTGCCTGAGTGGTACTATACCTGGCAGATATTAGCAGCCATCGGCAACCCCAGAACAAAGCCTATCCCTGCTGACGAGGGCTGATACCCCGAAACACGTGTCCAGGGATGGCGAAGACAGCGAGGATAGCAGAAGATTGAAAGATGATACATCGCGAACACGTTACTACATTGACCAGAGTCCTTAAGGGTGACACCGCCGGTTTGTGAGTATTGTGCGACCCCACCCCCATTTGTAACTTTAAAGCTCCCTTGAGCAGCGGGCTGACGAGCATGGGATCCCGCACCTACGCGCCTGAGTGGTACTATACCTGGCAGATATTGGCAGCCATCGGCAACCCCAGAACACGGCCTATCCCTGCTGACGAGGTGTGATACCCCGAAACACGTGTCCAGGGATGGCAAAGACAGCGAGGATAGCAGAAGATCAAAAGATGATGCATCACGAACACGTTAGTACATTGACCAGAGTCCTTAGGGGCGACACCGCCGGTGTGTGAGTAGTGTGCGACCCCACCCCCATTTGTAACTTCAAAGCTCCCTTGAGCAGCGGGCTGACGAGCCTGGGATCCCGCACCTACGCGCCTGAGTGGTACTATACCTGGCAGATATTGGCAGCCATCGGCAACCCCAGAACACGGCCTATCCCTGCTGACGAGGGGTGATACCCCGAAACACGAGTCCAGGGATGGCGAAGACAGCGAGGTTAGCAGAAGATCGAAAGATGATGCATCGCGAACACGTTACTACATTGACCAGAGTCCTTAGGGGCGACACCGCCGGTGTGTGAGTAGTGTGCGACCCCACGCCCATTTGTAACTTTAAAGTTCCCTTGAGAAGCGGACTGATGAGCCTGGGATCCCGCACCTACGCACCTGAGTGGTACTATACCTGGCAGATATTGGCAGCCATCTGCAACCCCAGAACATGGCCTATCCCTGCTTATGAGGGGTGATATCCCGAAACACGTGTCCAGGCATGGCGAAGACAGCAAGGATAGCAGAAGATCGAAAGATGATGCATCGCAAACCCATTACTACATTGACCAGAGTCCTTAGGGGCGGCACCGCCGGTTTGTGAGTAGTGTGCGACCCCACCCCCATTTGTAACTTTAAAGCTCCCTTGAGCAGCGGGCTGATGAGCCTGGGATCCCGCACCTACGCGCCTGAGTGGTACTATACCTGGCAGATATTGGCAGCCATCGGCAACCCCAGAACACGGCCTATCCCTGCTGACGAGCGGTGATACCCCGAAACACGTGTCCAGGGATGGCGAAGACAGCGAGGATAGCAGAAGATCGAAAGATGATGCATCGCGAACACGTTACTACATTGACCAGAGTCCTTAGGGGCAACACCGCCGGTCTGTGAGTAGTGTGCGACCCCACCCCCATTTGTAACTTTAAAGCTCCCTTGAGCACGGGCTGACGAGCCTGGGATCCCGCACCTACGCGCCTGAGTGGTACTATACCTGGCAGATATTGGCGGCCATCGGCAACCCCAGAACACGGTCTATCCCTGCTGACGAAGGGTGATACCCCGAAACACGTGTCCAGGGATGGCGTAGACAGCGAGGATAGCAGAAGATCGAAAGATGATGCATCGCGATTACGTTACTACATTGACCAGAGTCCTTAGGGGCGACACCGCCGGTGTGTGAGTAGTGTGTGACCCCACCCCCATTTGTAACTTTAAAGCTCCCTTGAGCAGCGGGCTGACGAGCCTGGGATCCCGCACCTACGCACCTGAGTGGTACTAGACCTGTCAGATATTGGCAGCCATCGGCAACCCCAGAACCCGGCCTAATCCTGCTGACGATGGGTGATACCCCGAAACACGTGTCCAGGGATGGCGAAGACAGCGAGGATAGCAGAAGATCGAAAGATGATGCATCGCGAACACGTTACTACATTGACCAGAGTCCTTAGGGGCGACACCGCCGATGTGTGAGTAGTGTGCGACCCCACCCCCATTTGTAACTTTTAAGCTCCCTTGAGCAGCGGGCTGACGAGCCTGGTATCCCGCACCTACGCGTCTGAGTGGTACTATACCTGGCAGATATTGGCAACCATCGGCAAACCCCAGAACACGGCCTATCCCTGCTGACGAGGGGTGATACCCCGAAACACGTGTCCAGGGATGGCGAAGACAGCGAGGATAGCAGAAGATCGAAAGATGATGCATCGCGAACACGTTACTACATTGACCAGAGTCCTTAGGGGCGACACCGCCGGTGTGTGAGTAGTGTGCGACCCCACCCCCATTTGTAACTTTAAAGCTCCCTTGAGCAGCGGGCTGACAAGCCTGGGATCCCGCACCTACGCGCCTGAGTGGTACTATACCTGGCAGATATTGGCAGCCATCGGCAGCCCCATAGCACGGCCTATCCCTGCTGACGAGGGGTGATACCTCGAAACACGTGTCCAGGGATGGCGAAGACAGCGAGGATAGCAGAAGATCGAAAGATGATGCATTGCGAACTCGTTACTACATTGACCAGAGTCCTTAGGGGCGGCACCGCCGGTGTGTGAGTAGTGTGCGACTCCACCCCCATTTGCAACTTTAAAGCTCCCTTGAAGAGTGGGCTGAGGAGACTGGGATCCCGCACCTACGCGCCTGAGTGGTACTATACCTGGCAGATATTGGCAGCCATCGGCAACCCCAGAACATGGCCTATCCCTGCTGACGAGGGGTGATACCACGAAACACGTGTCCAGGGATGGCGAAGACAGCGAGGATAGCAGAAGATCGAAAGATGATGCTTTGCGAACACGTTACTACATTGACCTGAGTCCGTAGGGGCGACACCGCCGGTGTGTGAGTAGTGTGCGACCCCACCCCCATTTGTAACTTTAAAGCTCCCTTGAGCAGCTGGCTGACGAGCCTGGGATCCCGCACCTACGCGCCTGAGTGGTACTATACCTGGCAGATATTGGCAGCCATCTGCAACCCCAGAACACGGCCTATCACTGCTGACGAGGGGTGATACCCCGAAACACGTGTCCAGGGATGGCGAAGACAGCAAGGATAGCAGAAGATCGAAAGATGATGCATTGCGAACACGTTAGTACATTGACCAGAGTCCTTAGGGGCGACATCGCCGGTGTGTGAGTAGTGTGCGACCCCACCCCCATTTGTAACTTTAAAGCTCCCTTGAGCAGCTGGTTAACGAGCCTGGGATCCCGCACCTACGCGCCTGAGTGGTACTATACCTGGCAGATATTGGCAGCCATCGGCAACCCCAGAACACGGCCTATCCCTGCTAACGAGGGGTGATACCCGGAAACACGTGTCCAGGGATGGCGAAAACAGCGAGGATAGCAAAAGATCTAAAGATGATGCATCGCGAACACGTTACTACATTGACCAGAGTCCTTAGGGGCGACACCGCCGGTGTGTGAGTAGTGTGCGACCCCACCCCCATTTTGTAACTTTAAAGCTCCCTTGAGCAGCTGGTTAACGAGCCTGGGATCCCGCACCTACGCGCCTGAGTGGTACTATACCTGGCAGATATTGGCAGCCATCGGCAACCCCAGAACACGGCCTATCCCTGCTAACAAGGGGTGATATCCGGAAACACGTGTCCAGGGATGGCGAAAACAGCGAGGATAGCAAAAGATCTAAAGATGATGCATCGCGAACACGTTACTACATTGACCAGAGTCCTTAGGGGCGACACCGCCGGTGTGTGAGTAGTGTGCGACCCCACCCCCATTTGTAACTTTTAAGCTCCCTTGAGCAGCGGGCTGACGAGCCTGGTATCCCGCACCTACGCGTCTGAGTGGTACTATACCTGGCAGATATTGGCAACCATCGGCAACCCCAGAACACGGCCTATCCCTGCTGACGAGGGGTGATACCCCGAAACACGTGTCCAGGGATGGCGAAGACAGCGAGGATAGCAGAAGATCGAAAGATGATGCATCGCGAACACGTTACTACATTGACCAGAGTCCTTAGGGGCGACACCACCGGTGTGTGAGTAGTGTGCGACCCCACCCCCATTTGTAACTTTAAAGCTCCCTTGAGCAGCGGGCTGACAAGCCTGGGATCCCGCACCTACGCGCCTGAGTGGTACTATACCTGGCAGATATTGGCAGCCATCGGCAGCCCCAGAACACGGCCTATCCCTGCTGACGAGGGGTGATACCTCGAAACACGTGTCCAGGGATGGCGAAGACAGCGAGGATAGCAGAAGATCGAAAGATGATGCATTGCGAACTCGTTACTATATTGACCAGAGTCCTTAGGGGCGGCACCGCCGGTGTGTGAGTAGTGTGCGACTCCACCCCCATTTGCAACTTTAAAGCTCCCTTGAAGAGTGGGCTGAGGAGACTGGGATCCCGCACCTACGCGCCTGAGTGGTACTATACCTGGCAGATATTGGCAGCCATCGGCAACCCCAGAACATGGCCTATTCCTGCTGACGAGGGGTGATACCACGAAACACGTGTCCAGGGATGGCGAAGACAGCGAGGATAGCAGAAGATCGAAAGATGATGCTTTGCGAACACGTTACTACATTGACCTGAGTCCGTAGGGGCGACTCCGCCGGTGTGTGAGTAGTGTGCGACCCCACCCCCATTTGTAACTTTAAAGCTCCCTTGAGCAGCTGGCTGACGAGCCTGGGATCCCGCACCTACGCGCCTGAGTGGTACTATACCTGGCAGATATTGGCAGCCATCTGCAACCCCAGAACATGGCCTATCACTGCTGACGAGGGGTGATACCCCGAAACACGTGTCCAGGGATGGCGAAGACAGTGAGGATAGCAGAAGATCGAAAGATGATGCATTGCGAACACGTTACTACATTGACCAGAGTCCTTAGGGGCGACACCGCCGGTGTGTGAGTAGTGTGCGACCCCACCCCCATTTGTAACTTTAAAGCTCCCTTGAGCAGCTGGTTAACGAGCCTGGGATCCCGCACCTACGCGCCTGAGTGGTACTATACCTGGCAGATATTGGCAGCCATCGGCAACCCCAGAACACGGCCTATCCCTGCTAACGAGGGGTGATACCCGGAAACACGTGTCCAGGGATGGCGAAAACAGCGAGGATAGCAAAAGATCTAAAGATGATGCATCGCGAACACGTTACTACATTGACCAGAGTCCTTAGGGGCGACACCGCCCGTGTGTGAGTAGTGTGCGACCCCACCCCCATTTGTAACTTTAAAGCTCCCTTGAGCAGCGGAATGACGAGCCTGGGATCCCGCACCTACGCGCCTGAGTAGTACTAGACCTGGCAGATATTGGCAGCCATCGGCAACTCCAGAACACGGCCTATCCCTCCTGACGAGGGGTGATACCCCGAAACACGTGTCCAGGGATGGTGAAGACAGCGAGGATAGCAGAAGATCGAAAGATGATGAATTGCGAACACGTTACTACATTGACCAGAGTCCTTAGGGGCGGCACCGCCGGTGTGTGAGTAGTGTGCAACCCCACCCCAATTTGTAACTTTAAAGCTCCCTTGAGCAGCTGGCTAACGAGCCTGGGATCCCGCACCTACGGGCCTGAGTGGTACTATACCTGGCAGATATTGGCAGCCATCCGCAACCCCAGAACACGGCCTATCCTTGCTGACGAGGGGTGATACCCCGAAACACGTGTCCAGGGTTGGCGAAGACAGCGAGGATAGCAGAAGATCGAAAGATGATGCATTGCGAACACGTTACTACATTGATCAGAGTCCTTAGGGGCGACACCGCCGGTGTGTGAGTAGTGTGCGACTCCACCCCCATTTGTAACTTTAAAGCTCCCTTGAGCAGCTTGCTGATGAGACTGGGATCCCGCACCTACGCGCCTGAGTGGTACTATACCTGGCAGATATTGGCAGCCATCGGCAACCCCAGAACACGGCCTATCCCTGCTGACGAGGGGTGATACCCCGAAACACGTGTCCAGGGATGGCGAAGACAGCGAGGATAGCAGAAGATCGAAAGATGATGCATCGCGAACACGTAACTACATTGACCAGGGTTCTTAGGGGCGACACCGCCGGTGTGTGAGTAGTGTGCGACCCCACCCCCATTTGTAACTTTAAAGCTCCCTTGAGCAGCGGGCTGACGAGCCTGGGATCCCGCACCTACGCGCCTGAGTGGTACTATACCTGGCAGATATTGGCAGCCATCAGCAACCCCAGAACACGGCCTATCCCTGCTAACGAGGGGTGATACCCCAACACACGTGTCCAGGGATGGCGAAGACAGCGAGGATAGCAGAAGATCGAAAGATGATGCATCGCGAACACGTTACTACATTGACCAGAGTCCTTAGGGGCGACACCGCCGGTGTGTGAGTAGTGTGCGACCCCACCCCCATTTGTAACTTTAAAGCTCCCTTGAGCACCGGGCTGACGAGCCTGGGATCCCACACCTACGCGCCTGAGTAGTACTAGACCTGGCAGATATTGGCAGCCATCGGCAACCCCAGAACACGGCCTATCCCTGCTGACCAAGGGTGATACCCAGAAACACGTGTCCAGGGATGGTGAAGACAGAGAGGATAGCAGAAGATCGAAAGATGATGCATCGCAAACACGTTACTACATTGACCAGAGTCCTTAGGGGCGACACTGCCGGTGTGTGAGTAGTGTGCGGCCCTACCCCCATTTGTAACTTTAAAGCTCCCTTGAGCAGCGGGCTGATGAGCCTGGGATCCCGCACCTACGTGCCTGAGTGGTACTATACCTGGCAGATATTAGCAGCCATCGGCAACCCCAGAACAAAGCCTATCCCTGCTGACGAGGGCTGATACCCCGAAACACGTGTCCAGGGATGGCGAAGACAGCGAGGATAGCAGAAGATTGAAAGATGATACATCGCGAACACGTTACTACATTGACCAGAGTCCTTAGGGGTGACACCGCCGGTGTGTGAGTATTGTGCGACCCCACCCCCATTTGTAACTTTAAAGCTCCCTTGAGCAGCGGGCTGACGAGCATGGGATCCCGCACCTACGCGCCTGAGTGGTACTATACCTGGCAGATATTGGCAGCCATCGGCAACCCCAGAACACGGCCTATCCCTGCTGACGAGGTGTGATACCCCGAAACACGTGTCCAGGGATGGCAAAGACAGCGAGGATAGCAGAAGATCAAAAGATGATGCATCACGAACACGTTAGTACATTGACCAGAGTCCTTAGGGGCGACACCGCCGGTGTGTGAGTAGTGTGCGACCCCACCCCCATTTGTAACTTTAAAGCTCCCTTGAGCAGCGGGCTGACGAGCCTGGGATCCCGCACCTACGCGCCTGAGTGGTACTATACCTGGCAGATATTGGCAGCCATCGGCAACCCCAGAACACGGCCTATCCCTGCTGACGAGGGGTGATACCCCGAAACACGAGTCCAGGGATGGCGAAGACAGCGAGGTTAGCAGAAGATCGAAAGATGATTCATCGCGAACACGTTACTACATTGACCAGAGTCCTTAGGGGCGACACCGCCGGTGTGTGAGTAGTGTGCGACCCCACCCCCATTTGTAACTTTAAAGTTCCCTTGAGAAGCGGACTGATGAGCCTGGGATCCCGCACCTACGCACCTGAGTGGTACTATACCTGGCAGATATTGGCAGCCATCGGCAACCCCAGAACATGGCCTATCCCTGCTTATGAGGGATGATATCCCGAAACACGTGTCCAGGCATGGCGAAGACAGCAAGGATAGCAGAAGATCGAAAGATGATGCATCGCAAACCCATTACTACATTGACCAGAGTCCTTAGGGGCGGCACCGCCGGTTTGTGAGTAGTGTGCGACCCCACCCCCATTTGTAACTTTAAAGCTCCCTTGAGCAGCGGGCTGATGAGCCTGGGATCCCGCACCTACGCGCCTGAGTGGTACTATACCTGGCAGATATTGGCAGCCATCGGCAACCCCAGAACACGGCCTATCCCTGCTGACGAGCGGTGATACCCCGAAACACGTGTCCAGGGATGGCGAAGACAGCGAGGATAGCAGAAGATCGAAAGATGATGCATCGCGAACACGTTACTACATTGACCAGAGTCCTTAGGGGCAACACCGCCGGTCTGTGAGTAGTGTGCGACCCCACCCCCATTTGTAACTTTAAAGCTCCCTTGAGCACGGGCTGACGAGCCTGGGATCCCGCACCTACGCGCCTGAGTGGTACTATACCTGGCAGATATTGGCAGCCATCGGCAACCCCAGAACACGGTCTATCCCTGCTGACGAAGGGTGATACCCCGAAACACGTGTCCAGGGATGGCGTAGACAGCGAGGATAGCAGAAGATCGAAAGATGATGCATCGCGATTACGTTACTACATTGACCAGAGTCCTTAGGGGCGACACCGCCGGTGTGTGAGTAGTGTGTGACCCCACCCCCATTTGTAACTTTAAAGCTCCCTTGAGCAGCGGGCTGACGAGCCTGGGATCCCGCACCTACGCACCTGAGTGGTACTATACCTAGCAGATATTGGCAGCCATGGGCAACCCCAGAACACAGCCTATCCCTGCTGACGAGGGGTGATACCCTGAAACACGTGTCCAGGGATGGCGAAGACAGCGAGGATAGCAGAAGATCAAAAGATGATGCATCTCGAACACGTTACTACATTGACCAGAGTCCTTAGGGGCGACACGGCCGGTGTGTGAGTAGTGTGCGACCCCACCCCCATTTGTAACTTTAAAGCTCCCTTGAGCAGCGGGCTGATGAGCCTGGGATCCCGCACCTACGCGCCTGAGTGGTACTATACCTGGCAGATATTGGCAGCCATCGGCAGCCCCAGAACACGGCCTATCCCTGCTGACGAGGGGTGATACCTCGAAACACGTGTCCAGGGATGGCGAAGACAGCGAGGATAGCAGAAGATCGAAAGATGATGCATTGCGAACTCGTTACTACATTGACCAGAGTCCTTAGGGGCGGCACCGCCGGTGTGTGAGTAGTGTGCGACTCCACCCCCATTTGCAACTTTAAAGCTCCCTTGAAGAGTGGGCTGAGGAGACTGGGATCCCGCACCTACGCGCCTCAGTGGTACTATACCTGGCAGATATTGGCAGCCATCGGCAACCCCAGAACATGGCCTATCCCTGCTGACGAGGGGTGATACCACGAAACACGTGTCCAGGGATGGGGAAGACAGCGAGGATAGCAGAAGATCGAAAGATGATGCTTTGCGAACACGTTACTACATTGACCTGAGTCCGTAGGGGCGACACCGCCGGTGTGTGAGTAGTGTGCGACCCCACCCCCATTTGTAACTTTAAAGCTCCCTCGAGCAGCTGGCTGACGAGCCTGGGATCCCGCACCTACGCGCCTGAGTGGTACTATACCTGGCAGATATTGGCAGCCATCTTCAACCCCAGAACATGGCCTATCACTGCTGACGAGGGGTGATACCCCGAAACACGTGTCCAGGGATGGCGAAGACAGCGAGGATAGCAGAAGATCGAAAGATGATGCATTGCGAACACGTTACTACATTGACCAGAGTCCTTAGGGGCGACACCGCCGGTGTGTGAGTAGTGTGCGACCCCACCCCCATTTGTAACTTTAAAGCTCCCTTGAGCAGCGGAATGACGAGCCTGGGATCCCGCACCTACGCGCCTGAGTAGTACTAGACCTGGCAGATATTGGCAGCCATCGGCAACCCCAGAACACGGCCTATCCCTCCTGACGAGGGGTGATACCCCGAAACACGTGTCCAGGGATGGTGAAGACAGCGAGGATAGCAGAAGATCGAAAGATGATGAATTGCGAACACGTTACTACATTGACCAGAGTCCTTAGGGGCGGCACCGCCGGTGTGTGAGTAGTGTGCAACCCCACCCCAATTTGTAACTTTAAAGCTCCCTTGAGCAGCTGGCTAACGAGCCTGGGATCCCGCACCTACGGGCCTGAGTGGTACTATACCTGGCAGATATTGGCAGCCATCCGCAACCCCAGAACACGGCCTATCCTTGCTGACGAGGGGTGATACCCCGAAACACGTGTCCAGGGTTGGCGAAGACAGCGAGGATAGCAGAAGATCGAAAGATGATGCATTGCGAACACGTTACTACATTGATCAGAGTCCTTAGGGGCGACACCGCCGGTGTGTGAGTAGTGTGCGACTCCACCCCCATTTGTAACTTTAAAGCTCCCTTGAGCAGCTGGCTGATGAGACTGGGATCCCGCACGTACGCGCCTGAGTGGTACTATACCTGGCAGATATTAGCAGCCATCGGCAACCCCAGAACACGGCCTATCCCTGCTGACGAGGGGTGATACCCCGAAACACGTGTCCAGGGATGGCGAAGACAGCGAGGATAGCAGAAGATCGAAAGATGATGCATTGCGAACACGTAACTACATTGACCAGGGTTCTTAGGGGCGACACCGCCGGTGTGTGAGTAGTGTGCGACCCCACCCCCATTTGTAACTTTAAAGCTCCCTTGAGCAGCGGGCTGACGAGCCTGGGATCCCGCACCTACGCGCCTGAGTGGTACTATACCTGGCAGATATTGGCAGCCATCAGCAACCCCAGAACACGGCCTATCCCTGCTAACGAGGGGTGATACCCCAACACACGTGTCCAGGGATGGCGAAGACAGCGAGGATAGCAGAAGATCGAAAGATGATGCATCGCGAACACGTTACTACATTGACCAGAGTCCTTAGGGGCGACACCGCCGGTGTGTGAGTAGTGTGCGACCCCACCCCCATTTGTAACTTTAAAGCTCCCTTGAGCAGCGGGCTGACGAGCCTGGGATCCCGCACCTACGCGCCTGAGTAGTACTAGACCTGGCAGATATTGGCAGCCATCGGCAACCCCAGAACACGGCCTATCCCTGCTGACGAAGGGTGATACCCAGAAACAAGTGTCCAGGGATGGTGAACACAGAGAGGATAGCAGAAGATCGAAAGATGATGCATCGCGAACACGTTACTACATTGACCAGAGTCCTTAGGGGCGACACTGCCGGTGTGTGAGTAGTGTGCGGCCCTACCCCCATTTGTAACTTTAAAGCTCCCTTGAGCAGCGGGCTGATGAGCCTGGGATCCCGCACCTACGTGCCTGAGTGGTACTATACCTGGCAGATATTAGCAGCCATCGGCAACCCCAGAACAAAGCCTATCCCTGCTGACGAGGGCTGATACCCCGAAACACGTGTCCAGGGATGGCGAAGACAGCGAGGATAGCAGAAGATTGAAAGATGATACATCGCGAACACGTTACTACATTGACCAGAGTCCTTAGGGGTGACACCGCCGGTGTGTGAGTATTGTGCGACCCCACCCCCATTTGTAACTTTAAAGCTCCCTTGAGCAGCGGGCTGACGAGCATGGGATCCCGCACCTATGCGCCTGAGTGGTACTATACCTGGCAGATATTGGCAGCCATCGGCAACCCCAGAACACGGCCTATCCCTGCTGACGAGGGGTGATACCCCGAAACACGTGTCCAGGGATGGCAAAGACAGCGAGGATAGCAGAAGATCAAAAGATGATGCATCACGAACACGTTAGTACATTGACCAGAGTCCTTAGGGGCGACACCGCCGGTGTGTGAGTAGTGTGCGACCTCACCCCCATTTGTAACTTTAAAGCTCCCTTGAGCAGCGGGCTGACGAGCCTGGGATCCCGCACCTACGTGCCTGAGTGGTACTATACCTGGCAGATATTGGCAGCCATCGGCAACCCCAGAACACGGCCTATCCCTGCTGACGAGGGGTGATACCCCGAAACACGAGTCCAGGGATGGCGAAGACAGCGAGGATGGCAGAAGATCGAAAGATGATGCAATGCGAACATGTTACTACATTGACCAGAGTCCTTAGGGGCGACACCGCCGGTGTGTGAGTAGTGTGCGACCCCACCCCCATTTGTAACTTTAAAGCTCCCTTGAGCAGCGGGCTGACGAGCCTGGGATCCCGCACCTACGCGCCTGAGTGGTACTATACCTGGCAGATATTGGCAGCCATCGGCAACCCCAGAACACGGCCTATCCCTGCTGACGAGGGGTGATACCCCGAAACACGAGTCCAGGGATGGCGAAGACAGCGAGGATGGCAGAAGATCGAAAGATGATGCATTGCGAACACGTAACTACATTGACCAGGGTTCTTAGGGGCGACACCGCCGGTGTGTGAGTAGTGTGCGACCCCACCCCCATTTGTAACTTTAAAGCTCCCTTGAGCAGCGGGCTGACGAGCCTGGGATCCCGCACCTACGCGCCTGAGTGGTACTATACCTGGCAGATATTGGCAGCCATCAGCAACCCCAGAACACGGCCTATCCCTGCTAACGAGGGGTGATACCCCAACACACGTGTCCAGGGATGGCGAAGACAGCGAGGATAGCAGAAGATCGAAAGATGATGCATCGCGAACACGTTACTACATTGACCAGAGTCCTTAGGGGCGACACCGCCGGTGTGTGAGTAGTGTGCGACCCCACCCCCATTTGTAACTTTAAAGCTCCCTTGAGCAGCGGGCTGACGAGCCTGGGATCCCGCACCTACGCGCCTGAGTAGTACTAGACCTGGCAGATATTGGCAGCCATCGGCAACCCCAGAACACGGCCTATCCCTGCTGACGAAGGGTGATACCCAGAAACAAGTGTCCAGGGATGGTGAACACAGAGAGGATAGCAGAAGATCGAAAGATGATGCATCGCGAACACGTTACTACATTGACCAGAGTCCTTAGGGGTGACACTGCCGGTGTGTGAGTAGTGTGCGGCCCTACCCCCATTTGTAACTTTAAAGCTCCCTTGAGCAGCGGGCTGATGAGCCTGGGATCCCGCACCTACGTGCCTGAGTGGTACTATACCTGGCAGATATTAGCAGCCATCGGCAACCCCAGAACAAAGCCTATCCCTGCTGACGAGGGCTGATACCCCGAAACACGTGTCCAGGGATGGCGAAGACAGCGAGGATAGCAGAAGATTGAAAGATGATACATCGCGAACACGTTACTACATTGACCAGAGTCCTTAGGGGTGACACCGCCGGTGTGTGAGTATTGTGCGACCCCACCCCCATTTGTAACTTTAAAGCTCCCTTGAGCAGCGGGCTGACGAGCATGGGATCCCGCACCTATGCGCCTGAGTGGTACTATACCTGGCAGATATTGGCAGCCATCGGCAACCCCAGAACACGGCCTATCCCTGCTGACGAGGGGTGATACCCCGAAACACGTGTCCAGGGATGGCAAAGACAGCGAGGATAGCAGAAGATCAAAAGATGATGCATCACGAACACGTTAGTACATTGACCAGAGTCCTTAGGGGCGACACCGCCGGTGTGTGAGTAGTGTGCGACCCCACCCCCATTTGTAACTTTAAAGCTCCCTTGAGCAGCGGGCTGACGAGCCTGGGATCCCGCACCTACGTGCCTGAGTGGTACTATACCTGGCAGATATTGGCAGCCATCGGCAACCCCAGAACACGGCCTATCCCTGCTGACGAGGGGTGATACCCCGAAACACGAGTCCAGGGATGGCGAAGACAGCGAGGATGGCAGAAGATCGAAAGATGATGCAATGCGAACATGTTACTACATTGACCAGAGTCCTTAGGGGCGACACCGCCGGTGTGTGAGTAGTGTGCGACCCCACCCCCATTTGTAACTTTAAAGCTCCCTTGAGCAGCGGGCTGACGAGCCTGGGATCCCGCACCTACGCGCCTGAGTGGTACTATACCTGGCAAATATTGGCAGCCATCGGCAACCCCAGAACACGGCCTATCCCTGCTGACGAGGGGTGATACCCCGAAACACGAGTCCAGGGATGGCGAAGACAGCGAGGATAGCAGAAGATCGAAAGATGATGCATCGCGAACACGTTACTACATTGACCAGAGTCCTTAGGGGCGACACCGCCGGTGTGTGAGTAGTGTGCGACCCCACCCCCATTTGTAACTTTAAAGCTCCCTTGAGAAGCGGACTGATGAGCCTGGGATCCCGCACCTACGCACCTGAGTGGTACTATACCTGGCAGATATTGGCAGCCATCGGCAACCCCAGAACACGGCCTATCCCTGCTGACGAGGGGTGATACCCCGAAACACGTGTCCAGGGATGGCAAAGACAGCGAGGATAGCAGAAGATCAAAAGATGATGCATCACGAACACGTTAGTACATTGATCAGAGTCCTTAGGGGCGACACCGCCGGTGTGTGAGTAGTGTGCGACCCCACCCCCATTTGTAACTTTAAAGCTCCCTTGAGCAGCGGGCTGACGAGCCTGGGATCCCGCACCTACGCGCCTGAGTGGTACTATACCTGGCAGATATTGGCAGCCATCGGCAACCCCAGAACACGGCCTATCCCTGCTGACGAGGGGTGATACCCCGAAACCCGAGTCCAGGGATGGCGAAGACAGCGAGGATGGCAGAAGATCGAAAGATGATGCATTGCGAACATGTTACTACATTGACCAGAGTCCTTAGGGGCGACACCGCCGGTGTGTGAGTAGTGTGCGACCCCACCCCCATTTGTAACTTTAAAGCTCCCTTGAGCAGCGGGCTGACGAGCCTGGGATCCCGCACCTACGCGCCTGAGTGGTACTATACCTGGCAGATATTGGCAGCCATCGGCAACCCCAGAACACGGCCTATCCCTGCTGACGAGGGGTGATACCCCGAAACACGAGTCCAGGGATGGCGAAGACAGCGAGGATAGCAGAAGATCGAAAGATGATGCATCGCGAACACGTTACTACATTGACCAGAGTCCTTAGGGGCGACACCGCCGGTGTGTGAGTAGTGTGCGACCCCACACCCATTTGTAACTTTAAAGCTCCCTTGAGAAGCGGACTGATGAGCCTGGGATCCCGCACCTACGCACCTGAGTGGTACTATACCTGGCAGATATTGGCAGCCATCGGCAACCCCAGAACATGGCCTATCCCTGCTGATGAGGGGTGATATCCCGAAACACGTGTCCAGGCATGGCGAAGACAGCAAGGATAGCAGAAGATCGAAAGATGATGCATCGCAAACCCATTACTACATTGACCAGAGTCCTTAGGGGCGGCACCGCCGGTTTGTGAGTAGTGTGCGACCCCACCCCCATTTGTAACTTTAAAGCTCCCTTGAGCAGCGGGCTGATGAGCCTGGGATCCTGCACCTACGCGCCTGAGTGGTACTATACCTGGCAGATATTGGCAGCCATCGGCAACCCCAGAACACGGCCTATCCCTGCTGACGAGCGGTGATACCCCGAAACACGTGTCCAGGGATGGCGAAGACAGCGAGGATAGCAGAAGATCGAAAGATGATGCATCGCGAACACGTTACTACATTGACCAGAGTCCTTAGGGGCAACACCGCCGGTGTGTGAGTAGTGTGCGACCCCACCCCCAATTGTAACTTTAAAGCTTCCTTGAGCAGCGGGCTGACGAGCCTGGGATCCCGCACCTACGCGCCTGAGTGGTACTATACCTGGCAGATATTGGCAGCCATCGGCAACCCCAGAACACGGCCTATCCCTGCTGACGAGGGGTGATACCCCGAAACACGTGTCCAGGGATGGCAAAGACAGCGAGGATAGCAGAAGATCAAAAGATGATGCATCACGAACACGTTAGTACATTGACCAGAGTCCTTAGGGGCGACACCGCCGGTCTGTGAGTAGTGTGCGACCCCACCCCCATTTGTAACTTTAAAGCTCCCTTGAGCAGCGGGCTGACGAGCCTGGGATCCCGCACCTACGCGCCTGAGTGGTACTATACCTGGCAGATATTGGCAGCCATCGGCAACCCCAGAACACGGCCTATCCCTGCTGACGAGGGGTGATACCCCGAAACACGAGTCCAGGGATGGCGAAGACAGCGAGGATGGCAGAAGATCGAAAGATGATGCATTGCGAACATGTTACTACATTGACCAGAGTCCTTAGGGGCGACACCGCCGGTGTGTGAGTAGTGTGCGACCCCACCCCCATTTGTAACTTTAAAGCTCCCTTGAGCAGCGGGCTGACGAGCCTGGGATCCCGCACCTACGCGCCTGAGTGGTACTATACCTGGCAGATATTGGCAGCCATCGGCAACCCCAGAAAATGGCCTATCCCTGCTGACGAGGGGTGATACCCCGAAACACGAGTCCAGGGATGGCGAAGACAGCGAGGATAGCAGAAGATCGAAAGATGATGCATCGCGAACACGTTACTACATTGACCAGAGTCCTTAGGGGCGACACCGCCGGTGTGTGAGTAGTGTGCGACCCCACCCCCATTTGTAACTTTAAAGCTCCCTTGAGAAGCGGACTGATGAGCCTGGGATCCCGCACCTACGCACCTGAGTGGTACTATACCTGGCAGATATTGGCAGCCATCGGCAACCCCAGAACACGGCCTATCCCTGCTGACGAGGGGTGATACCCCGAAACACGTGTCCAGGGATGGCAAAGACAGCGAGGATAGCAGAAGATCAAAAGATGATGCATCACGAACACGTTAGTACATTGACCAGAGTCCTTAGGGGCGACACCGCCGGTGTGTGAGTAGTGTGCGACCCCACCCCCATTTGTAACTTTAAAGCTCCCTTGAGCAGCGGGCTGACGAGCCTGGGATCCCGCACCTACGCGCCTGAGTGGTACTATACCTGGCAGATATTGGCAGCCATCGGCAACCCCAGAACACGGCCTATCCCTGCTGACGAGGGGTGATACCCCGAAACACGAGTCCAGGGATGGCGAAGACAGCGAGGATGGCAGAAGATCGAAAGATGATGCATTGCGAACATGTTACTACATTGACCAGAGTCCTTAGGGGCGACACCGCCGGTGTGTGAGTAGTGTGCGACCCCACCCCCATTTGTAACTTTAAAGCTCCCTTGAGCAGCGGGCTGACGAGCCTGGGATCCCGCACCTACGCGCCTGAGTGGTACTATACCTGGCAAATATTGGCAGCCATCGGCAACCCCAGAACACGGCCTATCCCTGCTGACGAGGGGTGATACCCCGAAACACGAGTCCAGGGATGACGAAGACAGCGAGGATAGCAGAAGATCGAAAGATGATGCATCGCGAACACGTTACTACATTGACCAGAGTCCTTAGGGGCGACACCGCCGGTGTGTGAGTAGTGTGCGACCCCACCCCCATTTGTAACTTTAAAGCTCCCTTGAGAAGCGGACTGATGAGCCTGGGATCCCGCACCTACGCACCTGAGTGGTACTATACCTGGCAGATATTGGCAGCCATCGGCAACCCCAGAACACGGCCTATCCCTGCTGACGAGGGGTGATACCCCGAAACACGTGTCCAGGGATGGCAAAGACAGCGAGGATAGCAGAAGATCAAAAGATGATGCATCACGAACACGTTAGTACATTGACCAGAGTCCTTAGGGGCGACACCGCCGGTGTGTGAGTAGTGTGCGACCCCACCCCCATTTGTAACTTTAAAGCTCCCTTGAGCAGCGGGCTGACGAGCCTGGGATCCCGCACCTACGCGCCTGAGTGGTACTATACCTGGCAGATATTGGCAGCCATCGGCAACCCCAGAACACGGCCTATCCCTGCTGACGAGGGGTGATACCCCGAAACACGTGTCCAGGGATGGCAAAGACAGCGAGGATAGCAGAAGATCAAAAGATGATGCATCACGAACACGTTAGTACATTGACCAGAGTCCTTAGGGGCGACACCGCCGGTGTGTGAGTAGTGTGCGACCCCACCCCCATTTGTAACTTTAAAGCTCCCTTGAGCAGCGGGCTGACGAGCCTGGGATCCCGCACCTACGCGCCTGAGTGGTACTATACCTGGCAGATATTGGCAGCCATCGGCAACCCCAGAACACGGCCTATCCCTGCTGACGAGGGGTGATACCCCGAAACACGAGTCCAGGGATGGCGAAGACAGCGAGGATGGCAGAAGATCGAAAGATGATGCATTGCGAACATGTTACTACATTGACCAGAGTCCTTAGGGGCGACACCGCCGGTGTGTGAGTAGTGTGCGACCCCACCCCCATTTGTAACTTTAAAGCTCCCTTGAGCAGCGGGCTGACGAGCCTGGGATCCCGCACCTACGCGCCTGAGTGGTACTATACCTGGCAGATATTGGCAGCCATCGGCAACCCCAGAACACGGCCTATCCCTGCTGACGAGGGGTGATACCCCGAAACACGAGTCCAGGGATGACGAAGACAGCGAGGATAGCAGAAGATCGAAAGATGATGCATCGCGAACACGTTACTACATTGACCAGAGTCCTTAGGGGCGACACCGCCGGTGTGTGAGTAGTGTGCGACCCCACCCCCATTTGTAACTTTAAAGCTCCCTTGAGAAGCGGACTGATGAGCCTGGGATCCCGCACCTACGCACCTGAGTGGTACTATACCTGGCAGATATTGGCAGCCATCGGCAACCCCAGAACACGGCCTATCCCTGCTGACGAGGGGTGATACCCCGAAACACGTGTCCAGGGATGGCAAAGACAGCGAGGATAGCAAAAGATCAAAAGATGATGCATCACGAACACGTTAGTACATTGACCAGAGTCCTTAGGGGCGACACCGCCGGTGTGTGAGTAGTGTGCGACCCCACCCCCATTTGTAACTTTAAAGCTCCCTTGAGCAGCGGGCTGACGAGCCTGGGATCCCGCACCTACGCGCCTGAGTGGTACTATACCTGGCAGATATTGGCAGCCATCGGCAACCCCAGAACACGGCCTATCCCTGCTGACGAGGGGTGATACCCCGAAACACGAGTCCAGGGATGGCGAAGACAGCGAGGATGGCAGAAGATCGAAAGATGATGCATTGCGAACACGTTACTACATTGACCAGAGTCCTTAGGGGCGACACCGCCGGTATGTGAGTAGTGTGCGACCCCACCCCATTTGTAACTTTAAAGCTCCCTTGAGCAGCGGGCTGACGAGCCTGGGATCCCGCACCTACGCGCCTGAGTGGTACTATACCTGGCAGATATTGGCAGCCATCGGCAACCCCAGAACACGGCCTATCCCTGCTGACAAGGGGTGATACCCCGAAACACGAGTCCAGGGATGGCGAAGACAGCGAGGATAGCAGAAGATCGAAAGATGATGCATCGCGAACACGTTACTACATTGACCAGAGTCCTTAGGGGCGACACCGCCGGTGTGTGAGTAGTGTGCGACCCCACACCCATTTGTAACTTTAAAGCTCCCTTGAGAAGCGGACTGATGAGCCTGGGATCCCGCACCTACGCACCTGAGTGGTACTATACCTGGCAGATATTGGCAGCCATCGGCAACCCCAGAACATGGCCTATCCCTGCTGATGAGGGGTGATATCCCGAAACACGTGTCCAGGCATGGCGAAGACAGCAAGGATAGCAGAAGATCGAAAGATGATGCATCGCAAACCCATTACTACATTGACCAGAGTCCTTAGGGGCGGCACCGCCGGTTTGTGAGTAGTGTGCGACCCCACCCCCATTTGTAACTTTAAAGCTCCCTTGAGCAGCGGGCTGATGAGCCTGGGATCCCGCACCTACGCGCCTGAGTGGTACTATACCTGGCAGATATTGGCAGCCATCGGCAACCCCAGAACACGGCCTATCCCTGCTGACGAGCGGTGATACCCCGAAACACGTGTCCAGGGATGGCGAAGACAGCGAGGATAGCAGAAGATCGAAAGATGATGCATCGCGAACACGTTACTACATTGACCAGAGTCCTTAGGGGCAACACCGCCGGTGTGTGAGTAGTGTGCGACCCCACCCCCAATTGTAACTTTAAAGCTTCCTTGAGCAGCGGGCTGACGAGCCTGGGATCCCGCACCTACGCGCCTGAGTGGTACTATACCTGGCAGATATTGGCAGCCATCGGCAACCCCAGAACACGGCCTATCCCTGCTGACGAGGGATGATACCCCGAAACACGTGTCCAGGGATGGCGAAGACAGCGAGGATAGCAGAAGATCGAAAGATGATGCATTGCGAACATGTTACTACATTGACCAGAGTCCTTAGGGGCGACACCGCCGGTGTGTGAGTAGTGTGCGACCCCACCCCCATTTGTAACTTTAAAGCTCCCTTGAGAAGCGGGCTGACGAGCCTGGGATCCCGCACCTACGTGCCTGAGTGGTACTATACCTGGCAGATATTAGCAGCCATCGGCAACGGCTAGGCATGGGCGGAAAATCCGTTCCGCTCGCGGATTTTGCGGATTTTCGGGAAATCCGCAATCCGCGAGATTTGCGAATCTCCCGCAAAATCCGCAAATCCGCGAGCAGCGGATTTTGCTCGCACTGCTCGCACTGTTCGCGTGAGTTCGCGTGAGTTCGCGCCCCGCGAATAAGTGCAAAATTGCAGAAATACGATCTTAGCAAAACTGAAAGTAACTACTTACCAGGTTCAAAAGTTCAGGCTCATCATTAGTAGCCATTTCCTGTAGTGCTTCCTGAGGGGCCCCTCCAGAGTTCAGTTGCCAGTTGAAACTATTATGTGACCCTGCTCTGAACCTCAGAATAGTTACACATATGCCACAAAGGTCCTGAATTACAGCTAAGGGAGACAAGCAGGAGCCAGGCTGGAAGTTAAAATCCATTAATCAGCCCCTAATTCATTATTGTCAGTTGGGGCAGGGCAGGTGTTGTAACTAATTTTGCAACAATGAAAGCACTTAGCAAGTGCAAAAGATCACTAATCAGGGCGCACTAAGGAAGCAGGTGCCAGCTAAAAAAATATTCTGTGACACATTAATCAGCCCCAAATTAATTCAGGTCACTTGAGGCAGGGAAGGTGTGCTTTGCTTTGCCGAAAATAATGTACACTGGACAACCAAAGGGTGTGGTGATGAAACAGAGGGTGGCATGGGTGGGCCAGAGGGTGGCATGAGTAGTCAGAGAGTGGCAGTGGTGACAGAGAGTGGCAGTGATGAAGAAGAGTGTCCCAAACAGGCTGGACACGTAGAAACAACAAGTTCGCGAAACTTGCGACCCGACAGGTAAGTTCGCAATTTGCGAAAGTGTACAAAACCCTCGCGAACTGGCAGAAACACGGGCGAACACAAAAAAAAAAAATACGCAAATTCGCGGGAATTCGCGGATTTTGCGGATTGCGAATCCGCAAATCCGCAAAATTCGCGAACGCGAGATCCGCAAAATTCGCTCATGCTTGGGCAACCCCAGAACACGGTCTATCCCTGCTGACGAAGGGTGATACCCCGAAACACGTGTCCAGGGATGGCGTAGACAGTGAGGATAGCAGAAGATCGAAAGATGATGCATCGCGATTACGTTACTACATTGACCAGAGTCCTTAGGGGCGACACCGCCGGTGTGTGAGTAGTGTGTGACCCCACCCCCATTTGTAACTTTAAAGCTCCCTTGAGCAGCGGGCTGACGAGCCTGGGATCCTGCACCTACGCACCTGAGTGGTACTATACCTGGCAGATATTGGCAGCCATGGGCAACCCCAGAACACAGCCTATCCCTGCTGACGAGGGGTGATACCCTGAAACACGTGTCCAGGGATGGCGAAGACAGCGAGGATAGCAGAAGATCAAAAGATGATGCATCTCGAACACGTTACTACATTGACCAGAGTCCTTAGGGGCGACACGGCCGGTGTGTGAGTAGTGTGCGACCCCACCCCCATTTGTAACTTTAAAGCTCCCTTGAGCAGCGGGCTGATGAGCCTGGGATCCCGCACCTACGCGCCTGAGTGGTACTATACCTGGCAGATATTGGCAGCCATCGGCAGCCCCAGAAACCGGCCTATCCCTGCTGACGAGGGGTGATACCTCGAAACACGTGTCCAGGGATGGCGAAGACAGCGAGGATAGCAGAAGATCGAAAGATGATGCATTGCGAACTCGTTACTACATTGACCTGAGTCCGTAGGGGCGACACCGCCGGTGTGTGAGTAGTGTGCGACTCCACCCCCATTTGCAACTTTAAAGCTCCCTTGAAGAGTGGGCTGAGGAGACTGGGATCCCGCACCTACGCGCCCGAGTGGTACTATACCTGGCAGATATTGGCAGCCATCGGCAACCCCAGAACATGGCCTATCCCTGCTGACGAGGGGTGATACCACGAAACACGTGTCCAGGGATGGCGAAGACAGCGAGGATAGCAGAAGATCGAAAGATGATGCTTTGCGAACACGTTACTACATTGACCTGAGTCCGTAGGGGCGACACCGCCGGTGTGTGAGTAGTGTGCGACCCCACCCCCATTTGTAACTTTAAAGCTCCCTTGAGCAGCTGGCTGACGAGCCTGGGATCCCGCACCTACGCGCCTGAGTGGTACTATACCTGGCAGATATTGGCAGCCATCTGCAACCCCAGAACAAGGCCTATCACTGCTGACGAGGGGTGATACCCCGAAACACGTGTCCAGGGATGGCGAAGACAGCGAGGATAGCAGAAGATCGAAAGATGATGCATTGCGAACACGTTACTACATTGACCAGAGTCCTTAGGGGCGACACCGCCGGTGTGTGAGTAGTGTGCGACCCCACCCCCATTTGTAACTTTAAAGCTCCCTTGAGCAGCGGAATGACGAGCCTGGGATCCCGCACCTACGCGCCTGAGTAGTACTAGACCTGGCAGATATTGGCAGCCATCGGCAACCCCAGAACACGGCCTATCCCTCCTGACGAGGGGTGATACCCCGAAACACGTGTCCAGGGATGGTGAAGACAGCGAGGATAGCAGAAGATCGAAAGATGATGAATTGCGAACACGTTACTACATTGACCAGAGTCCTTAGGGGCGGCACCGCCGGTGTGTGAGTAGTGTGCAACCCCACCCCAATTTGTAACTTTAAAGCTCCCTTGAGCAGCTGGCTAACGAGCCTGGGATCCCGCACCTACGGGCCTGAGTGGTACTATACCTGGCAGATATTGGCAGCCATCCGCAACCCCAGAACACGGCCTATCCTTGCTGACGAGGGGTGATACCCCGGAACACGTGTCCAGGGTTGGCGAAGACAGCGAGGATAGGAGAAGATCGAAAGATGATGCATTGCGAACACGTTACAACATTGATCAGAGTCCTTAGGGGCGACACCGCCGGTGTGTGAGTAGTGTGCGACTCCACCCCCATTTGTAACTTTAAAGCTCCCTTGAGCAGCTGGCTGATGAGACTGGGATCCCGCACCTACGCGCCTGAGTGGTACTATACCTGGCAGATATTGGCAGCCATCGGCAACCCCAGAACACGGCCTATCCCTGCTGACGAGGGGTGATACCCCGAAACACGTGTCCAGGGATGGCGAAGACAGCGAGGATAGCAGAAGATCGAAGGATGATGCATCGCGAACACGTAACTACATTGACCAGGGTTCTTAGGGGCGACACCGCCGGTGTGTGAGTAGTGTGCGACCCCACCCCCATTTGTAACTTTAAAGCTCCCTTGAGCAGCGGGCTGACGAGCCTGGGATCCCGCACCTACGCGCCTGAGTGGTACTATACCTGGCAGATATTGGCAGCCATCAGCAACCCCGGAACACGGCCTATCCTGCTAACGAGGGGTGATACCCCAACACACGTGTCCAGGGATGGCGAAGACAGCTAGGATAGCAGAAGATCGAAAGATGATGCATCGCGAACACGTTACTACATTGACCAGAGTCCTTAGGGGCGACACCGCCGGTGTGTGAGTAGTGTGCGACCCCACCCCCATTTGTAACTATAAAGCTCCCTTGAGCAGCGGGCTGACGAGCCTGGGATCCCGCACCTACGCGCCTGAGTAGTACTAGACCTGGCAGATATTGGCAGCCATCGGCAACCCCAGAACACGGCCTATCCCTGCTGACAAAGGGTGATACCCAGAAACACGTGTCCAGGGATGGTGAAGACAGAGAGGATAGCAGAAGATCGAAAGATGATGCATCGCGAACACGTTACTACATTGACCAGAGTCCTTAGGGGCGACACTGCCGGTGTGTGAGTAGTGTGCGGCCCTACCCCCATTTGTAACTTTAAAGCTCCCTTGAGCAGTGGGCTGATGAGCCTGGGATCCCGCACCTACGTGCCTGAGTGGTACTATACCTGGCAGATATTAGCAGCCATCGGCAACCCCAGAACAAAGCCTATCCCTGCTGACGAGGGCTGATACCCCGAAACACGTGTCCAGGGATGGCGAAGACAGCGAGGATAGCAGAAGATTGAAAGATGATACATCGCGAACACGTTACTACATTGACCAGAGTCCTTAGGGGTGACACCGCCGGTGTGTGAGTATTGTGCGACCCCACCCCCATTTGTAACTTTAAAGCTCCCTTGAGCAGCGGGCTGACGAGCATGGGATCCCGCACCTACGCGCCTGAGTGGTACTATACCTGGCAGATATTGGCAGCCATCGGCAACCCCAGAACACGGCCTATCCCTGCTGACGAGGGGTGATACCCCGAAACACGTGTCCAGGGATGGCAAAGACAGCGAGGATAGCAGAAGATCAAAAGATGATGCATCACGAACACGTTAGTACATTGACCAGAGTCCTTAGGGGCGACACCGCCGGTGTGTGAGTAGTGTGCGACCCCACCCCCGTTTGTAACTTTAAAGCTCCCTTGAGCAGCGGGCTGACGAGCCTGGGATCCCGCACCTACGCGCCTGAGTGGTACTATACCTGGCAGATATTGGCAGCCATCGGCAACCCCAGAACACGGCCTATCCCTGCTGACGAGGGGTGATACCCCGAAACACGAGTCCAGGGATGGCGAAGACAGCGAGGATGGCAGAAGATCGAAAGATGATGCATTGCGAACATGTTACTACATTGACCAGAGTCCTTAGGGGCGACACCGCCGGTGTGTGAGTAGTGTGCGACCCCACCCCCATTTGTAACTTTAAAGCTCCCTTGAGCAGCGGGCTGACGAGCCTGGGATCCCGCACCTACGCGCCTGAGTGGTACTATACCTGGCAGATATTGGCAGCCATCGGCAACCCCAGAACACGGCCTATCCCTGCTGACGAGGGGTGATACCCCGAAACACGAGTCCAGGGATGGCGAAGACAGCGAGGATAGCAGAAGATCGAAAGATGATGCATCGCGAACACGTTACTACATTGACCAGAGTCCTTAGGGGCGACACCGCCGGTGTGTGAGTAGTGTGCGACCCCACCCCCATTTGTAACTTTAAAGCTCCCTTGAGAAGCGGACTGATGAGCCTGGGATCCCGCACCTACGCACCTGAGTGGTACTATACCTGGCAGATATTGGCAGCCATCGGCAACCCCAGAACATGGCCTATCCCTGCTGATGAGGGGTGATATCCCGAAACACGTGTCCAGGCATGGCGAAGACAGCAAGGATAGCAGAAGATCGAAAGATGATGCATCGCAAACCCATTACTACATTGACCAGAGTCCTTAGGGGCGACACCGCCGGTGTGTGAGTAGTGTGCGACCCCACCCCCATTTGTAACTTTAAAGCTCCCTTGAGAAGCGGGCTGATGAGCCTGGGATCCCGCACCTACGCACCTGAGTGGTACTATACCTGGCAGATATTGGCAGCCATCGGCAACCCCAGAACATGGCCTATCCCTGCTGACGAGGGGTGATACCCCGAAACACGTGTCCAGGGATGGCGAAGACAGCGAGGATAGCAGAAGATCGAAGGATGATGCATCGCGAACACGTAACTACATTGACCAGGGTTCTTAGGGGCGACACCGCCGGTGTGTGAGTAGTGTGCGACCCCACCCCCATTTGTAACTTTAAAGCTCCCTTGAGCAGCGGGCTGACGAGCCTGGGATCCCGCACCTACGCGCCTGAGTGGTACTATACCTGGCAGATATTGGCAGCCATCAGCAACCCCGGAACACGGCCTATCCTGCTAACGAGGGGTGATACCCCAACACACGTGTCCAGGGATGGCGAAGACAGCTAGGATAGCAGAAGATCGAAAGATGATGCATCGCGAACACGTTACTACATTGACCAGAGTCCTTAGGGGCGACACCGCCGGTGTGTGAGTAGTGTGCGACCCCACCCCCATTTGTAACTTTAAAGCTCCCTTGAGCAGCGGGCTGACGAGCCTGGGATCCCGCACCTACGCGCCTGAGTAGTACTAGACCTGGCAGATATTGGCAGCCATCGGCAACCCCAGAACACGGCCTATCCCTGCTGACAAAGGGTGATACCCAGAAACACGTGTCCAGGGATGGTGAAGACAGAGAGGATAGCAGAAGATCGAAAGATGATGCATCGCGAACACGTTACTACATTGACCAGAGTCCTTAGGGGCGACACTGCCGGTGTGTGAGTAGTGTGCGGCCCTACCCCCATTTGTAACTTTAAAGCTCCCTTGAGCAGTGGGCTGATGAGCCTGGGATCCCGCACCTACGTGCCTGAGTGGTACTATACCTGGCAGATATTAGCAGCCATCGGCAACCCCAGAACAAAGCCTATCCCTGCTGACGAGGGCTGATACCCCGAAACACGTGTCCAGGGATGGCGAAGACAGCGAGGATAGCAGAAGATTGAAAGATGATACATCGCAAACACGTTACTACATTGACCAGAGTCCTTAGGGGTGACACCGCCGGTGTGTGAGTATTGTGCGACCCCACCCCCATTTGTAACTTTAAAGCTCCCTTGAGCAGCGGGCTGACGAGCATGGGATCCCGCACCTACGCGCCTGAGTGGTACTATACCTGGCAGATATTGGCAGCCATCGGCAACCCCAGAACACGGCCTATCCCTGCTGACGAGGGGTGATACCCCGAAACACGTGTCCAGGGATGGCAAAGACAGCGAGGATAGCAGAAGATCAAAAGATGATGCATCACGAACACGTTAGTACATTGACCAGAGTCCTTAGGGGCGACACCGCCGGTGTGTGAGTAGTGTGCGACCCCCACCCCGTTTGTAACTTTAAAGCTCCCTTGAGCAGCGGGCTGACGAGCCTGGGATCCCGCACCTACGCGCCTGAGTGGTACTATACCTGGCAGATATTGGCAGCCATCGGCAACCCCAGAACACGGCCTATCCCTGCTGACGAGGGGTGATACCCCGAAACACGAGTCCAGGGATGGCGAAGACAGCGAGGATGGCAGAAGATCGAAAGATGATGCATTGCGAACATGTTACTACATTGACCAGAGTCCTTAGGGGCGACACCGCCGGTGTGTGAGTAGTGTGCGACCCCACCCCCATTTGTAACTTTAAAGCTCCCTTGAGCAGCGGGCTGACGAGCCTGGGATCCCGCACCTACGCGCCTGAGTGGTACTATACCTGGCAGATATTGGCAGCCATCGGCAACCCCAGAACACGGCCTATCCCTGCTGACGAGGGGTGATACCCCGAAACACGAGTCCAGGGATGGCGAAGACAGCGAGGATAGCAGAAGATCGAAAGATGATGCATCGCGAACACGTTACTACATTGACCAGAGTCCTTAGGGGCGACACCGCCGGTGTGTGAGTAGTGTGCGACCCCACCCCCATTTGTAACTTTAAAGCTCCCTTGAGAAGCGGACTGATGAGCCTGGGATCCCGCACCTACGCACCTGAGTGGTACTATACCTGGCAGATATTGGCAGCCATCGGCAACCCCAGAACATGGCCTATCCCTGCTGATGAGGGGTGATATCCCGAAACACGTGTCCAGGCATGGCGAAGACAGCAAGGATAGCAGAAGATCGAAAGATGATGCATCGCAAACCCATTACTACATTGACCAGAGTCCTTAGGGGCGGCACCGCCGGTTTGTGAATAGTGTGCGACCCCACCCCCATTTGTAACTTTAAAGCTCCCTTGAGCAGCGGGCTGATGAGCCTGGGATCCCGCACCTACGCGCCTGAGTGGTACTATACCTGGCAGATATTGGCAGCCATCGGCAACCCCAGAACACGGCCTATCCCTGCTGACGAGCGGTGATACCCCGAAACACATGTCCAGGGATGGCGAAGACAGCGAGGATAGCAGAAGATCGAAAGATGATGCATCGCGAACACGTTACTACATTGACCAGAGTCCTTAGGGGCAACACCGCCGGTGTGTGAGTAGTGTGCGACCCCACCCCCATTTGTAACTTTAAAGCTCCCTTCAGCAGCGGGCTGACGAACCTGGGATCCCGCACCTACGCGCCTGAGTGGTACTATACCTGGCAGATATTGGCAGCCATCGGCAACCCCAGAACACGGCCTATCCCTGCTGACGAGGGATGATACCCCGAAACACGTGTCCAGGGATGGCGAAGACAGCGAGGATAGCAGAAGATCGAAAGATGATGCATTGCGAACATGTTACTACATTGACCAGAGTCCTTAGGGGCGACACCACCGGTGTGTGAGTAGTGTGCGACCCCACCCCCATTTGTAACTTTAAAGCTCCCTTGAGAAGCGGGCTGACGAGCCTGGGATCCCGCACCTACGTGCCTGAGTGGTACTATACCTGGCAGATATTGGCAGCCATCGGCAACCCCAGAACACGGTCTATCCCTGCTGACGAAGGGTGATACCCCGAAACACGTCTCCAGGGATGGCGTAGACAGCGAGGATAGCAGAAGATCGAAAGATGATGCATCGCGATTACGTTACTACATTGACCAGAGTCCTTAGGGGCGACCCCGCCGGTGTGTGAGTAGTGTGTGACCCCACCCCCATTTGTAACTTTAAAGCTCCCTTGAGCAGCGGGCTGACGAGCCTGGGATCCCGCACCTACGCACCTGAGTGGTACTATACCTGGCAGATATTGGCAGCCATGGGCAACCCCAGAACACAGCCTATCCCTGCTGACGAGGGGTGATACCCCGAAACACGTGTCCAGGGATGGCGAAGACAGCGAGGATAGCAGAAGATCAAAAGATGATGCATCTCGAACACGTTACTACATTGACCAGAGTCCTTAGGGGCGACACGGCCGGTGTGTGAGTAGTGTGCGACCCCACCCCCATTTGTAACTTTAAAGCTCCCTTGAGCAGCGGGCTGATGAGCCTGGGATCCCGCACCTACGCGCCTGAGTGGTACTATACCTGGCAGATATTGGCAGCCATTGGCAATCCCAGAACATGGCCTATCCCTGCTGACGAGGGGTGATACCCCGAAACACGTGTCCAGGGATGGCGAAGACAGCGAGGATAGCAGAAGATCGAAAGATGATGCATCGCGAACACGTTACTACATTGACCAGAGTCCTTAGGGGCGACACCGCCGGTGTGTGAGTAGTGTGCGACCCCACCCCCATTTGTAACTTTAAAGCTCCCTTGAGCAGCGGGCTGACGAGCC